>NC_090812.1:44501194-44796194 GCF_000390325.3 Nicotiana tomentosiformis | reverse complement strand
AGGGCTACTTTGGTTTGGAGCTATTCCCATTAGGCTACTTTCTCCTCGCCTTGTCGATATAGCGCATCTTTCATCAAGTAAAGGCTCGTGATAAGGTTCTTGTGGAACTATGCTCTCTTAAGATCGTGTGAAAGAGTTCTTCTTTACCCAAAAGATTGGCATGACTTTTTGAAGTCAATAAAAGATCATTTAATAAAGTGGCAGGTTAGATAGCAAGAGCAACTAGATCTGTAATGGAAAGGGTGGCTAAAACGGATAGATCTCTTTTACCCGGGGGTCTAAGTGGATACCTTGAAAAGCTCTCATCTTTTTGTCTAGAACAACAGAATCAAGAGGAGCAGAGCGAACAAAATCTGCTTTGGGGTGAATTCCCCCCCCCCCTGAAGTTGGCGCTAATTGAACCATTATGTGCTTACTAATTCAAAGCTCTCATGAGATCTCGTTGGCATGCCCTAGCAAATGAAAAGGAAGTCGCAGAAGCAAGTTGAGAGTTAGAATTACCCGACTTCGTTAATATTTATTAGCCTTCTTTCTACTTCAACATCAACTTCGTTAGCTAACTAATTGATCCTCGCCCATCTTTGGCTGCATGTTAGGAGGATTATGTTGGACCTATGCGATTTTGTTACAACGTTCTTTTCTTTTATGGAGATTTTTGGTGAAAACTTCAATCTTGAAGCATGGGTAGTCGAACAGAATGTCCGAGGAAGGAGAACTAGCTAAGCTTCTTCACAAGCGAAGGTATTGCAGCCTAACCATCTGTGAGATCGGAGATTTCAAGAGGCCCCCCAGTACTCTTTAAGCCGTTCCTTACTTATTTTTTATGATGTGCCTTCCCGCACCTTCATGCACAAACATCTATTCTCCTGAGATCCAGGTTTCTGCATGATGATTTGGTCTGTCCTTACTTCCTTTTTCATATTTTATCCTAAGGACATCATCATTGAATTTCATATTCACTTGGGGATTACTTCCTTTCTCTAGGTTCATTCTCTCCATTCTTCATTGTATGCAGCCCCATAAAGTGGCTACCACCCTCTCTTCTTGGAGATCATTTATCCTTTCGTGGAAGTGTAAAAACATGAATCTCTCGTGGAAAGGCCCATTCGCAGCAATGCACTCTAGTAGTACATTCGCTATCATAACAACTGGAACATTCTTTTTCTTCATATAAAATCTTCCATACATTGAATCCAGCCAGACTTCCTGCCCATCGAGTACTTTTAATAATGTATTGGCATAGGCGGTTCCCATCTCAGTGTAGGAAGCATACCCACTACTCTCTTGATGTGGCTGGTGAAACTCATCGAAGAGCCATATGCCACGGTAATTGTGTGCCCCGATGAAATCATTCTTTCTGGAGCTCGCACAGTAGATCTTTACTTCTTTTGGGAGTAAATGAAAAAGCAAGGTTTTTTTATCACTGGGCTCGCCTATTATGAAAAGCTCTTTTATTTTATAGGTCGATGCCCTAGGAATTGAGCCACTATCCAATCAATTGACACATATGTTTCTTTTATTTCCTCGAATTCGTACTCCTCCGGCAATCCCTTTTCTTCCATATACTTTCGTACCCTTTCTTTCTATTAGGATTCCTGCTTCCAATAGTCTGAGGACTTGTATATCCTCATAGGAGCCCTTCATGCTCGGGTACCTTTGTAGAACAATATGCTTCAGCTATTCGTGCCTGAATACTTCCGGCCACGAATTTAGTCCCACAAGCTGCTCTATAATGTCAGTTGCACTTATAGGAGCACCCCCTGTTTTTTTCTTTCCCTCATATGCCTCTTCTATTTCCATAACATGGGCCTTTGACGCATTCCCCCATATATGTGGATTCTTATCTTCTTTAGTGTTGTATGCGCAGATCGGACCCCAGCCCTTTTTTTGCTCGGATGTCGCATTGCATTTGCTCGAACTCGGGAAACACTTTCCTAATCTGGATTCTAAAGCTATTTTTAGGTGACCTCTCGACCTTTCCACTGATGTTCTAATATAACCTTATGATTCTATGGTTCTCCTTGGCTACGAGGCCTCACACTGGTAGAGTTTGGTATTCCTTTGTCAATGGCTGACCCCGCTCTTTCCTTTCATCGGTCAGTAAGTGCATCCTATTCCTATTAGGCGGGGCGGTAGTTGCTAAACAAAAAGGTGGCACCATTCCCACTAAAGAAAAAGAAATTCTTCTTCCAATCTCTATTTCAGATTTTGGTCTTACCAAGTCACCTTTCTCTAAGGCTAAATAGCTAAATATCCACGTACTTTTTGTTCCTATTTTCTTTATTCTTTCATGTCGAGATTTCGAAAGCCACTAGGGAGGGAGAATGAACGATCGACTGCTAAAGATCTTGAATAAATCATTGATAGCTTTGCAGAGGAGAAAAACTTTAATTCTTCCTGAAAGTTTTCCTTGCATGCTGGAGTGAACAGGGGCAGTACCAACTACGACTAGAAAGCGGTCACTCCTGTCAATGAATACCATTCATAGTTGTCTATGTTAGTAACATATCCATAACGACTTTGTTTTACTGCTTGAGGTGGTGATAGCTTTTATATATTTTCTTAATTATAGCTTGCATAGTGCTCTTCCTATTTATTTTCTCGGCTTTATTCTGCCGAACCGAATGAAGACTGTTTCTTGTACCTCTGTACCTATTGCACTGATATCTTCTCTTTCACTCTCTTTCTTCATTCAGGAAAGGTGAAGATTGAATCGGGAATCGAAAACGAAGCAGGAACAGACTTGTTCTTTGGTCGAAAAGTCTTGTACGGTTCCTTAGTCCGGGGGCACTACAAGAACCCCTACAACACTTGGAGATTGCATGCCTAGTCCTCTAACACGGTAAGTATGCCATATCCATCTTTGCTGCAAAGTTTGATTCTAAAGAGAGAGACACCGACCCTAGTCAGTCTAAATGATTTAGACGAACCCACTACGGGCTTGATTACCACCAAAAATTTCCCGAGACGGTAGAATGTAAACTCTAAGGTGAAGAAGAAAGCATTGCCTGGCTTAGATGAGCCTTTCGATTATGATTTGTTAGCACAACTAGCTAATGTACCAGCTAGAATTACCTTGTTGAGGTTGTCACCTGACATCCAACAAGTGTCAAGGCTCTATCAAAAGCCGATAAGTATGCACCACATGTACACCAAATAGAGGTGAATGATGTACCTCAAGAAGAGAACCGAGGCATACAAGAGAATATGAAGGAGGAGGATCCGGACCTCACATATTTGTTGCTAGGGGACCTTCACCATAATCGTCCACTGTACCTTTCAGGATATATTGGTGAAGTGAAACTCCGACAAGTGCAAGTAGATCCGAGGTCAGCTATAAATGTTATACCCCTAAAATCGGTAAGGAAGCACGGGATTCCCACCAGGAAGTTGAACAGCATTAAGACCCAAGGTACAACGATGAGTCTCAGAAAGCTATGGGCAAGATTGGCCTCAAGTGCCAGATTGCATATCTTAAGACAAAAGTAATTTGCTTGGTGATCGAAAATGAGATTTCCAATAGCCTTTTGCAGGGAGGGCCTTGGATCTTGCAAATGGCATCTTTACCTTAAAGTTGCCGAAGATTGTTAAACGTAATTAACTATTCCACTTGATAAGCTCAGAGCGATGAAAAAGCATTTTCAGGAGAAGGGTAATGGAGACTAGGAAAGAGGGAAGCGTCAGTCAGCCTTAAGGCATGGAATCGACATTGTCGTTAGCTTTTTTAGTTGAGGTAAGGTGCAAGATAAGGCCTGCAGGTTCATTCCTTGAAGTGTTGGCCTCTTAGTTTAAGCTCTTGGATGATATAATCCATCTAATCAAAAGTTAGGAAGGATAGACAGTCCAGCAGGTGTATAAGCATGAAGTGAAGATGAAGTAAGCATGCCTTTGTTTGCGTGCCTCTGGAAATCTGAAATCCTCTTCTAGGTATGTTCCCGATACTATACTAGTCAAAGAAGTTCCTTGCCTTTTGTTTTGCTATTGGGCTGGTGCAGAATGAGTCTATAGTTTTGGTCTTGGTAATCTCTTCGTCCCTGCAATGATGGCTGCCAGAAGCATCGTGGGGCTTGTCAAGGTACAGCTTTTCTAACGGATTTCCAACTGGAAAATCCAATTCAAGCTCTACCTTTAGCTATGAACTATTCATCTATTTTTCAGTATGAATCGAAATCGAGCCTAACTCTGCTGATCCAAACTTGGATTTTAAGCGAATGTTGGGTCTTCCGGTACGCTTTCCCGAAAGTATAAAAGACTTTTTCAAGTTTGAGTAGTGAAAACGTCATCAACTCGTAACAGGGGAATATAAATCCGCCACCCAAGACTACTCAATCCCTGCTCTATGTTATGTTGCTGACCTTAGCGAGACAATGTGAGTGCGTCTCATTTGTATAGAAAGGCTTTACCTCTCTTGTTGGACAGGAGTAAAAAGTCTTTTTCAAAATAAAAGTCTTCGGGATGAAGGTTCCCCAATTGGATAATACTTTTTTTTCATGCTGACATGACAGGGGAAAGAGGCTTGCAGAGTATGTCTTTGATGACCGAATAAAGGAGAAAAATAAAACTCTAAGGGCCACCAAAAAGAAAAAAACGAACATCATGCTCAGCGGATAAAGGGAAAGAAATTGGAAAGGTGCTAAAGATTGATCATACTACCTCTAATTCTGAGGGCGATCGTTCTATTTTATTGTGTGCAGAAGTTGATCTTACTAAGCCTCTTTTATTTGCCATGGGAGTAGATCAGCGGAGTTTATGATCATAAAGAAAAGGCTAACCCCCCTTACGGATCATTTCACTTGATTGACTGGTTTGCTTTCCTGGTTACTCACTTTCATTCTATCGGGATGAACTAGCGATATGAGAGTTAGCCCATATTCGACGACTGGTGATTTGACAAGCGATTGATTCGGCGTATCTAAGTATTCTATGCTCTCTGACTTGCAAGCACTCTTTATTCTTTCCCATCCTTTCTTGTTATCCCGCCCCTGAGAATGAGTTGGCTTTGGAAGCTAGGCTCAGATAGAACGTATAAGTAGGGTTATTGGAATAGAAGCCCTTAGTGAGAGAGTTGATAAGAGCCGAGGATTCCTCTAGTTTTTTGAATTCTTCTTTATATGATGTAGTTGCAATCCCATCTGAGTCATCAAAGGCAAGGATTCTATTCAAATGCCCTACATTCTGCACCGGGAAAACAGACTAGAGAATCTTCTCTTTCGGAGTCAAGGCTATTTGAACCCCATCTAGTATTGAGATTGAGAGTCGTAAAGAGTCCGAAGATCAGTCATTCAACTTAGGTATACCGTCCATCTTCAGATAAGGTAAGATAAGGTAGGAAAGCGGAAAACCAGTCTTAATTCCTGCAGACTAAGATTCAGTTTCAAGTCCCAAGAGATTCAATTCAAACACTCATAGATTCTATGCCCGCCTCTGCTCTGATGTTCCAACCCTGAAGTCACTTCCTTTCCTTTAGAGTTGAGTTCAAAGTTACACCCTTTAGTAGATAAGTCGGAGTTAACTCATGATAACTCTTAGCCCTGACTTCCGATGTATGAGAAGTCTAGTTAAGTAGTGGAAACACTGGGAACTCAGAAAGTTCAAGTTAGAGGGCATATGAATATGAAATAGCATATAAAGAAATTGGTAAATCATTCTCATTGCTTTACTAAAGAATACATTTTATGGGTCTACCACTCCCTTCATGAGATGTAGAAGCGAAAAAAAGAAAGAGCCTAGATTGATCATCCAACACCCATTGATTCTACTCCAATTCCAGTATCTGTATGTTCTTCATCTTACCCGGGAGGAAGTCAAGGTCATATTTGCCGCTTTAGATGAAAGATTGATGCTTATATTCGAATACAAGACCCTACACCTTATGGCATGAGGAGATTAATATAGTTGATCTGCAAGCATCCTGAGATTTAAATACTAGGAAGTTTTAAGCAACATCTCATTTTTCGTTCTTGTCCTAGCTGAAGGAGGGTAAATTTAAGAATAAATGTTTTTCTAACTTAGTTGTTGTCGTATTTCTTTTCTTCCCGGTACCATGAAGAGAGATTAGGCTTATGCCTGAGGGTTAGGAAAAAGGGGTTGATAACGCTTTGATAAAATCCCTTTGCTATGGTACCTTAAAACTTGTACTTTATCTTTCATTGGGAAAACGGGATGGTTTTTCTGCCCTAGACTCTGGAGAACAAGTTGAAATAGACATACAAACCTCTTGCCTCTCTCCCTACTAGGCTCTATGGTTCGCGAAAAGTATGGAGCTCTAACGGTCTCGATATTCTATACTTCTAGGAATCGGGACTACTGTTGTTCGGGTTCGGAAGGAAATATAGTAATGAGTATAGAGTCAAGGGTGACCTTCTTGGGCAGGTAAGGTGGCAATGAAGAAAGAAAGGACAACACCTGGAACTAGATCAATACAATGCTGGTCAGCCTAAGACGGTAAATGTCCAGTTCTAGTATTGAAGGAAGCATTGCATAGAAAGTATTTTTGTATGAGGTTCCCACATCCAATAGACAAGGGATATTGCCCTATAACCTAGTGAAGAGGGAAAATAAGATCAAAATATATGACTTTTTTAACTTCTAAATCTATTTCGAAATACCCTGAAAGCAGCAAAGAAAGAAGCAAGTGAAGAGATAAGGCCTCTCATTTCCATTAAGGCAGATGCATTCCCATTGTAACGGCGGCGGAGGGTGCCTCCGGGTTGCAGCAATTCTTCCATGTCAACTTAGCTGAAAAGCATCCTAGAGATTGATTGGCTTTTCCAGTACTAGGATTTTGAATTCTTGTAGTTCTTCTCTTTACATCTACCTCCAAAACAAACAAAAAGGACGACGAAATTGCTATATGGACTGGAGAGTTTGGATTGAGGTCACTATGCTTAACACATCATAGTTGGACAACTTATTGAAGAAAGGAGGAAAAAAAAGCTTTTTCGTAATTTTGAACTCTAATAACAAAGCGTCCGTTCATGTCCAGAATAGAGGCCATTAAGGATGTACTTGCTTTTCTTTTTTTTCGTCGAGATTGAGTTGGTGTTCAGTGTACTAAGGTACAAGATCGAAAAAAATTAAAAATGCATTTGTTAACGCTTGATAGCACTATAGGATCGGGTTCTTGGATCAATAGAACTGGAAGAGGAGGATTAATCGAATATATAAGATAAACAATGCAAGAATTCTTGGAAGTTGTAATGCCTTTCTTGGGTACTTTACAAGAATGTTTGAGCGGGAGACAAGGGGCACTCCCGCAGGGTCCCGATGACCTACCTTTTTCCTCTCATGTTCGACCACCGCAGAGTCCCAAATCTCCTGCACTCGAACTAGTTGCTCAAGAAGAAGGGGAACCTTCCGCATGAAAGAGAAAAGAAGCGAGCGATAAGAAATGCAAAGAAAAGTTCCACTTCTTCTAAGATAGAATAAGAATAAGCAGAATTGCTTAAGTAAGATAGTGGCTTCTTTGTTCGGTATACTGCCTTGGGAGCAGAGCGAATGAACATAAATCTTTCTGAATATCATGAATATTCTTTTTTCTCTTTCTCGGCTCCGTGTTTGTGGTGATGGTGTTGGTTATACTTGTCGATTTACAAGTCTTTTTTATTTATTTTTCTTCTTTTTTGGAACCAAATAATGTTGCGACGATTTCCCCTCTTAAATAAAATATCACCCAAGGTGTATATATCTATATGATTTTTCATTTATCTAATTCTACTAAAAGTCGTAGTATCGCTGGGATACCTCTTTATGGATGAACATCAAAGGGTTGTCGCTCTATTTCTTCATGCAATAGGAGGGGGGTGTCTGGGTCTGAAGGAAACCTAGGGGTAGCAGTGGAGGCCCCGCTTGGTCGTCCTTTGGTGTAGGCCTATTTGCGGATAATAGTAGTTATGAAAATGACGAAGAGTTCGCCCAGCCAAACCCCCAAAATATGCCCCCTAATGCAGTGGATTCTATGAGGGGTGTCATCAAGCGGAGGTTACTTGTGCACCGCTTGGGTGAGATGAATTTCTCGGTTTCCGATCATGAAATAGACCAAATTGTAAATCTGAAGAATGACATTCTAAATAGAATGGGCGAACTGGACCCCGACCCCTTCTGGACTAGCCATCGAAGGAGGATCATTCGGGACTACATACTACCGCCTGTGGGCGGGGAGTATAAAATAAAAGGTTTACAACAAAAATAGACAAATTATTGGGCGAAAGTCCAAGCAACTCCTTCATCTATAAGCAACTTATGTTAGATAAAAACTCATTCTTTATGGATGCTCCATTTCGAGGCCCTAGATAGAGCTGAATCATATGTGGTTGGTCTGTTCCGATCGGTCCGGAGGGACGGGGAGGGTAATGCACTGGTGATGGTACTTAGTGGATGGATCTCTACACCACTTTCTTTCTATTCTATAACGGAGGGTCCACGTTAAAATAGGCTCACAGACTGCTTCAGGTCTGGAGTGAAGACCCACAAAAGCACCCGTCAGGAACTGTTCAAAAAAGGACCGAGAACTACATAGGGTCTGAGACTTACTTCCTTGAAAAGAGGGAGAGGGGTTATGTAGGCAGTAGCCATCCAAGAACTGTAGCGGTTGCGCGACAAAAGCAGATCAATAAGACAGATCCGGATCCTAGTACTTTCGAGATGGTTCGATCGATAGCAAAGATATGGAAAGAGCAGACTTCCAAAAAGCATTAGCTTTCCTTAAAAAGGAGGTGATCTAGCCACACCTTCGAGTACGGCTACCATATTAGGAATTCACTCCTGTCACTAGTCCTGACTAGGGCATCCCTTTCAGGTGCAGTTGATGTACAATTTAGGTAATTTATAAGGACTAAACGTACTGATGAAAGGGAGAACTTAGGAAAGAATAGCTAAGGTGAATCCTTCGTTTGAGGAAAGATATGATAAATTCAGTCATGAAAAAAACCAATTTGTTTTAAGGCTCTCATGAGGCCTTAGGGCGAATTTCTCTCATATTGGAAACTGCGCTCAATTCCTATATTATTCGCGCACCTACCTACCACAATCCGGTTCCAAGTCCTTTATTTTAAAATAGAGGAGTAATTCAAATTTTCTCTCTTCGGGACTAAGAGAACTTACTTACTAACTAATTTAAAAAAAAAAAAAAGACAAATAGAATGAGGTTTTTTTTACGTGATCAGAAATCACCCGTTGGTGATGAACCAGTACGCACTTAGGATAGCACTTCAGGAGAGTGAGATCCAAGTGGCATATCAAAAATACTTATCAAAATTGCCACCATATGAGACTTTGAAGGCATGCCCGCCAGAAAGTGAAGAGAGATTTATAAGCACCCCGTCTTAGGAATCATGACCCACCGAAGAAAAGGAAAATGTATACCGCGATGCAACTCTCTTTGGTTAAGCTTTTGAATATTCCTAAATTCATTTTTGCCGCATCGAGGACCTTTTCAATGATCTGGAGCTAAGCCTGCGCAGCAAAGCGCTCGAAGATCAAGAATCAGTGTTTCATTGTTTAATAGACTGAAAGTCCTTGGCTAGTGTGCTGACCTATTTGCCTTCACCTAAATAAAGACAGAGCCTTTTAGGAAGGTTGGCTCCTGGTGTCTAAACCGGAGACATGGCACTGGAATGCATCTCCCACCGCAGACAAGAATCCAAATAGAGGAAATTAAGAAAAGCAAATAAAGTCTCTCGTGGAAAAGAAGTAACATTCGCTATTTCCGACAGTTACGGTAGTAGAAAAGGAGATGCACTACTTATGAGAAAGTGAAGTTCTCTCTGCTACATCTGGGTATTAAAACGGGGTGCTTTGGTACTAGACTGGGCGGGCGAGCCATAATCACAGGGGGAGAAAAGCGCAGATCTTTACATCCTCCGCCAACAAGCAGAGCCGACACCGAGCTACTTCGTACCTTTTTCATTCAAACGGGAATGACTCCACTCTCAGTCCCAGTGTGGCTTAGACTAGTAGAAGGCGTAAGGATGCTAGAACACTTCTCAATACTAGATAATCCACATTCATCGGTCTACAATAATCACTGACTTTTAGGGGGGCAACTAAAGAGGTAGGGAGACTAAGCGCAATTTCAGGAAGAGATTGTAGGTGGGTACAAATAGGCTGGGACGAGTAGGCAAGCACGCGGGTTGTACAGGTCAGCTTTGAGCTGTCGAGTGACGATTGCTCCATCTCTTAAGAAAGGACGCGGGGGGCCTATCTTATAATAAAGGGGGTACTCTCTTCTCTAATGTGCGCTATATTATTGTCTCCTATTCATTAAGGAGTGATACGTGATTAAGCCACGTGACAATACCTGCCGAAAGAAAGGGGGCCTTTCATACGGATTGGATTACGAAGATAATTATTCAGCACACTAAAGTCTATTGGATGGGGTTCCATATTTATGTAAAGTCGGGGTTGAAACATGTTATGAAAATAAGACAACAATTATTTCTAATAATAAGAAAGAGTTAAGCGCCTCCAAGGCCTATAAATAGAAGCTTCTTTCAGTCTATATTTTCAAAGAGAGACGTAGAAGTCAAAAAGAAATACTTTCAGTAACACTTATTCCAACAACACTGAAATGGATATCGTCGGAAGACTTGCAACAATTCAAGAATCAATTCAAGCCATCGAAAACGAAAAAGAACAAAGGCAGCAAACCCTGGCTGCCTTTTTGGGGCACCTTCCTCCCATCGATCTTGCACTTGTGGCTGCAGCTATGCAATGGATCTGGGACCGCATTAGCATCCTGGAAGACAGGAAATGGGCCCTTCTCCAAGAATAGGAAGACCTAATTATGGGTGCTATCATCCATGGTCGCCAAGGAGACTAGAATAGAAGAGCCCATCGACTCTATTTAGTTTTAGAAGATTTAAATAAGTGTCTGTAGATGCAAAGTAGTGTGTTTCTTCTTTTGCTTTGTTTGGTAGAGATCTACTCTTATCCTAAGTAGATTGCTTTTTATGGGTGTGTTTGCATGTATCACTAGTAGTCTTCAATGCTTCCGTTGTTAACTTTGTAATGTTGTGTTTAGTTGTGCGGCTGGTCTATGTGTGTGTAAGTTTCCTATTTGATGTATTTCCATGTAACGGCTATTAATAAATAAAAAGTGTTGGTCTTCTTTGTTAAATATTCCTTATATATACGTAATTATTAATCCCTGAGGGAATCCAGATCTTGAGTGAACCTCAAAGCCATGCCAACCTGGAGTTAATTCTTTCTATCGATAGCCTTTTTATTAAGACCTAATCTAGGCATTAGCTATTTAAAAAGATTGATTTAGGTTTCGGAGGTAGATCAAAAACCTCAGTGAAGGTCACTGAACACGAACAAGATACGAAAGATGTTAGACAACGTACTACTTAAACTACTTAGTTAGAGATTGTTTGCTATTGCTTATGCCTCAGCAGAGAAGTAAAGTTCTGCTCTCCTCTCTTTCTCTTACGTATCTAGTTATATAGCTTAACCCTGACTTTTATGATGTAAGGGCAGAACGTAATAGTAATAAAGGAAAAGCAAGGTGTGGCGGCAAGTCAAAACTTTTTGGTCTCCATGTTCTTGTCCCGGAAAAAGCTTATTTTTATCGCTACAAGGCATAATTAGTGAAAGAAGTAGACCTATAAAGAGAAAAGGAAGCGCTATCCCTCCTACTTATGATTCAGCGTTTAGCTCGATCTATTCTAGATGTCTTTTTTACATCAATGGCATCAGCTAAAGCTTGCACCGAATTGCTTACCCGCAGAACTCATTTAACCCGACCCTGCATAAGTGACAATGCCCCTTCCCCTTTTACCTCAAGGAATAAATTCTGGGATGAGCCCTTCTACTCGTAATTTTTATATTAGAGAGAAAATGCTCGATCCCAGACCAGGCTCCGATCAAGGCTTATAAAAGCATCAACCTCATCCTAAAATTACTCCTTTATCTTTGAGGTTGATTTACGTTGCTCAAGACTTTGAGTCAATAGGTCAGGTGTTCAGAAAGGTGGTGATGCGGGATTGGCATTTTCAGCAAATTCATCAGATAGCTTGCCTTCTTTTCGTTTATGTGGCTACATACTTATAGCAATCAAAGGGCATATTTATTATTATTTATTATTTATATAAGGAAAAGGTAATTGTATGGGCCTTTGCTTCGAGAACAAATGTATTAGCGCCTTCGCAGCCTGCCTTTCCATTCTTCCAGTGCAGTTCCTTCTTGAGCCCTTACTTTTTGACTCCTGCTGAAGCAAGCCTCTCAAGTGCTGACCTTTCTTCCCACCTCTGAGAGAAGCAAGCCTCTCAAGTGCTGACCTTTCTTCCCACCTTTGAGAGAAGCAAGCCTCTCAAGTGCTGACCTTTCTTTCCTCCTTTGGTGAGCTGAACTTCTTGTGTCACGAGTGATGTCAAACCTCCTTCTTGTCTTCTACTTTGGGAAGTGGTATAATAGGTCCCCTAAGGGAAGCCCTTTGGCAGCTGTCCGAGCCTTCCCTTGATTGTGTCTTTAGGATTTCTTCTTGCTGCTTTGTTTGCGCTTTCGAATACGCTTCTGTAAAGAATGGAGAAGAGAGAGGCGTTGGCTAACTAAAGACGATGATGGAAACTATCCCAGAAAGGTGAGCAAGAAGAGTCTTCACTACTAGCTAGTATTGAAAGAAAAGAAGGCCTACCTTCGCTTTGTGCGCTAAGAGCTTTCAAAAAATCTCGAAGTACTTAAGTGCAAAGCCCAGTAAAATTTGCAAAGAAAATAATGTTTCATGGTGCCGGACTAGGCTTACGTGTTTAAGGGTTGAACAATGCATCGAAAAGTAAAAGAAAATTTTTGGCGGAAGAGTGCATTTCTGCGGTCCATTATGTGACCGCAGAACCACTATGCGGACCGCATAATGGCCGCAGAGTGAGGCAGTTAATTGGGTCAGTTGGAAGCAACTATGCGGTCGACTATGCGACCACATAACTGTTATGCAGTGCATTATGCGACCGCATAATAGTTATGCGGACCGCATAGTGACCGTATACACAGACAGTTCTTTTGGATATTTTGTAACCAATTATGCGACCGGAATGCGGTCCGCATATCAGTTATGCGATCGCATACCTTGTTCCGGAGGTCTATTTTTGGGTTTTTAAAACCCAACCCTATTTCGCTAAATACGCTCCTTGGGCCATTTTTGAGACATAATCTGCTATTTTAGAGTGTGAGAGAGTGCCCTAGAGTGAGAAGGTTTTCTTCAATAAATTTTCTTCAATTCTTGCTCAAGTTTTGGAAGATTAAGAAGGAAAGCTCACTAGGTCTTCATCCTAGAGGTAAGATTCTACACCCTAAACCCTAATTTCGAAATCTTCTAAAAACGGGTAACTATCAAGATAATTTTTGGGCATGAGAGTTGTTTATTTTACATGCATGTGTTATCAAAGGGTGTAGGAAGATTTTTGAGATACAAATGGTAAATATTGGGTTGTGGGATGATGGAATCCTTCATAAGAAGGACATTGAAACCTTATGCACACCTAGTGTTTGATAAAATGCTCAAGTGAGCTAGAACGATGATCATCTTCCAAATTTTGAATCAATTTGTCATATTTCTACAATAGATTGAAGTTGCTAAGAATTCTGGAACATTTAGAGTGTAAGGAAGCTCAAGTGACGTATGTTGGATAAACCCTTCTCTTAGAATTGAATCCCACAATATTCATGTAAATTATATAAGTCTCGAGTGATTCATTATGAAATTGGATATTCCGAGTAAGATTGGGTTGAACGATATATGTTCAACAAGCATCACAAACACTCTATTCATGTTATGTTACCAATTGAGGATGTGTTAAAATATGGGTTGTGCATTAATAATGTGTCGACTTTAAGTCAAGTTCTAATGAAGGCTATTATGCCAAAGTTTGTGAAATATCTCTATGTGCATTAGACTCTATATTGCTCACATGTGTACTACACACTTTGATTTGAATTGTGTTTGTTGTTGATGATGAGGATGATATCTGAAATTGATAATGCGAGCATGCAATACTGAATATGGCCAACGTGCCAAGAATGATCTTATAATTATGGCCACTAGTGCCAATGAAATGGAAATATGTTAAAGTACTATGAAATGCGATGATTGATATAGAAAGGTTGATGTCTCACATAAGACAGCCTAGTCGATCGGGTCGTGATTGGACACCATGCCACACACATGGTGGTGATTGTGCTGAAAATTGTAATTAAAATGGTAATTGTGGTTGATGTCCCTAATGGATAGACTAGACGATCGAGTCGTGATCGGACTCCGTGTTAAACACGGTGGTAGTGATATTGAGAGAAATTGTGGTTGATGCCTCTGATGAGATGGCCTAGCCGATCGGGTCGTCATCGGACTCCGTGCTGAGAGTACGGTGCTATGGACATGGTTGCTAACACACAATGACTAAACACAATAAGACACTTAGAAGCATTATTTCTAACATATAACATCCAACATCACATCATTAACCCTATAGGCAGGATTTCTACCCCTACTTTATAGCAAGTATAAAATAAGAATCCTTTCCCATTTTTACTAATACCCCGGAATTGTTATTACAAATAATTATTACAGACCATGATTTAATGAATGAATTACAAGGTAAGTAAAACTATAGGGAGCCTACAACAGGCCCAAATAAACCTGGACTGGCCAGGCCTTCAACTCACTGTAGTTCCAAAAGCCCATGTTCATAGATACACAATAACTAGTAGTGAATGATTTACCCATATTTCAAGGATAAGCATACAGAACCCAAATCTCTAGTGTGTCAGAGTTCCCAAGGGCTTCAGGAACCTAGGGCAGTGCTCACACTAGAGAGATTGATCGGAAACAGTTCAAAGAAAGACAAGGGACCGAGTCCTAATGTGTTAGCATTCATTAGGGTCTCATATGAACCCTGAGTAGTTCTCACACTAGGGAGGTCAGAGAACAGAACCTAAATAGCTTTGGCTTTCAACCAGCTAGGAGTAGGAATTCAGAAGGATCAGGGGAGTAGAATGAATTAGGGAATGCACTTTAGGACGGAGTCACATATTGAGCATATACAAACAAATGGTAGACATGCTTGAACTTAGGCAGACTTAGTCAAGTTTTTAAGAATTAACAAAGTCATATGCTAATAAGGCCAGTTCATAAACATGTTCACAGTGATAACAGAGACTTTAGAATAAGTCATATAAAGAAAATACATTGATTAGTAGTAGGAACTGATCAAGACAAGCTAGTATAGGTATCATAACATAGTGAGAACAGAACTAAACAGGCCGTAACAAGTTCAACAAACAAATATTATAAATCTGTTAAGGTACACATTCTATACATGGCTAAAGAGGTATGAAAACATGTTTAACTCTAAAAGATAGTCCTCAATAACACAGAATTAGGCAGATTTCATTAATCGACTTAAACTAAGTTCAAACATGTCTCAACTACAAGTAATAGCATTTAGGACAACATGGTCTAATTGCAGTAACAAATTGAGCAAATAATCATAATGAAATGGTAGAGGATTCAATAACTCACTGTTTAAGATGAAACTGGGAAGAAAAGAATCCAATAATGTATCAAATATCACCAAACATAAGCAGAACTTGGAGATTTTTGGCCTTTGATTTCAGCCGGCCAGGAATCCAAGCACAGAGTAAAATTACTAAAGATAATAGGAGTATACAACTTTTCTTTATAGTAGTGAAAGGATCTTTCGAACTTTTTTAATCTCCTCCCTTCAAAGGTGAGTGGGGAGGGGTTTAAATAGAGTAGAGATTAGAGCATAGAAATAGCCAATTTAAATACTAAAGGGAAGTACTTAAATCAGTAAAATTGAACCCTAAATTTTAGGTAAAAATACACAAAATCGACCGAAAATAAGGCAAAGAATCATACAATGCATATAATGAACATAGACAGGAAATTGTTCAAAAGAAGCACAAAATCGAACCATATTTGGTTCAAGTAAAATGGGCCTGAAACCCTAATTGTAGGTAAACCAAAAAATCAGCAAAAAATAAAGCAAAGAATCACATATTAACATAAAAATAAAATAGGTAAGAAATTATTCAAAAGGAAACCTATAATCGAACCAGATTAGGTTCAAGTAAAGGGTTTGAAACCCTAAATTAGGTAAGTGAAGGGAATCGACAAAAATAAGCAGATTCACAAGTAATAAAATGAATATAGACGGAAAAATGCTAGAAATCAGAGTTTGAACCTGTTTAGGTTCGAATCAAAGAAAAATCTTGAACCCTAACCTTTCGGGTTTAGTGCGAATCAACGAGATATGAGAGAATCGTTATAAAATAACGTGCTTGGACTAAAGGTTGTCTAGATTCAAGAGACAAACATATATTTGGACAGAATCAAAACGGGGTACTTGTCATGTTTAGGCAAGTACCTAAGTCACTCCGTAACATAGCACCGAATAAGGGAAAAACACCGAAATGGCAAGGGAATAGGGAAAGAATCCCATTAGGAACGGGATTTGGGGGGATTTGAGTGGGGCCGCAGAATTAGGGTTCATCAGTAGAGGGGAAATAAAGGCGGAAGGTTTAGGGAAATGAGGGTTAGGGTAGAGAGGAGGGAGATATAACGAAATGAGGTGGTTATTTGTGGGTCGTTGATCATCTTTGATCAATGGCCGAGATTTAAACGGACTGGGATCGGGTTTTAGTGAATGGGTAAGGGTAATTGGGTTAGGAGTATTGGGCTTGGGTGAATTGGGTTGGGTTTGATATTATTAGGTCCGAAATCAATTAAAATTAGGACCAAATTTTAAATACTCAAATATAAAAATTAACATAATTTTTAAAAATAATAGATATATAATAAAAATATCATTTGTGCATAAAAATGAATGAAAACAAATATTCAATATTATAAATTTATAAAAAGGTTATTTTTGCATAAATAAAGTAATTATAAGTACATATAGGCTATTATTGCAAAAATGTGCAATTTTAGCCTTTAAAATGCAAATGTAATTATAACAAATGTACTAAAAATATTTAATACCTAATATGGGTGTAAATGATGAGTTTAGATGATAAAATAATCATAAAAATTATTTGTAAGGTAACTAATGGGTATTGTAAATAAAATAATGATGTATATTCACTATTTTGAAAGTATATATATATATTTGAAAAATATGAGGGAAAAGTTGAGTATCAACAGCTGCCCATCTTTACCCGGGAAGGATGAAAGAGTTGTCAGGTAAAGAACTGATGACCAATTTTGACCGAATGGGATGTTTTCAAAAATATAGGCTGCACCCTGCTCTTTGAGCTGCCAACATATCCCTAGTTATACATGAATCAGGCCATGTGTAGTTCTGGATCCGACGGTGGAATAAACCGATGGAATTATTGTAAGAACGGGTTGAATATTCTAGATATGATAGTTTGAGAATGGTTACGGATATTTGAGTGGGCATCAGGTTTGAATAAGTAACACACGGTGGTCAGTTGCATTTGAAATAATTGAAGGATATGAACGTTGAATGGAAACTGTAGCGAAGATTGCTCCCGTTGTGAGAACGGTTATGTTACACCCTATATTTTCGTACATAAAAATGCATTGTAAGCAAACTAATGTAGGACCAAAAATGAGATAATATTTAAAAGTATATAAATTAATTTAATCATGTTACCTCTGAGGTTACAAATATTGAAGATCATGAACAATAAGTACAAAGAGGGTTGGACGGTTCAGAAGCTAAAGCAATTGAAGAAAAAAATGTTTCGTCGAAAGTCGACAAGTTGGGAATGTTATAACATATACCTTTGGGGTGAGACTAGGGTGCTTAACATGATAAGGAGATTATGTTATGATTTATATTAGTCGTATGACATCCGTGTGTTATGTTTTGAAGTCAAGAGAGTTGTGGAACAAAAGTCGATGAAAGTCATCACAAGTTACATTCATAAGTTTTACTGAAACTTTGGGTCAAATGTAACTGCGATTTTCTCCCAATATACTTAGAGTTATGGGGTGTTCCACCTATCAAATTAAATGCCTATGAGTCTATTTTCTAACGCATTAAACCGTTTGTCAATACGACATTGGAGTAGAAAGATATGGGCATTTGTGCGATACTGCGCAAGCTGCTAGGTGACAAGTAGGTGTGTCACCTACTTGCTTAAATGAAAGCCCAAAAATGGGCCATTTCGGGTCGTCCAAAGAGGCCTTTTAAGGGCCTATTTTCTTCATATATTAGACTTAAAATAGAGCATAATAACCAGACATAAGCTCTACAAAGAATCCTCCCAAAAATTTCCCACAAACCCTAATTGATTTTCTCTCCCTTTCAAGTTCTAATTGGAGGTAAAACCTAGAGTTTGAAGAACCAAGATAAGAGCTGAGTTATCAAAAAAATAAGGTGAGTTTACTGCTCTCTTTCATCCAATTTTTCTTCTGTAAATTCATGGTAAGTCGTTCTATACTTGTAAGAACTCACGGGAGGGTGATCGGAAGCCGTGAGTTCGAGTTATTCACTTGTAGCAGACTATTTTGTGGACTGTTTTGTGTTGCTGTTGGGCTGCGTGTTTTACTACTATTTTGTGGAGTTTTGGAGGAGGAAGGGGGTTTATAAACACCATATAAATGTAGGGTGGTTGGCTGGTCGTTCTTCATAACATTTTTGGGTCGTTTGACACTACTACGGTGGTCGTTTTGTGTACGAAGAGATTGGGGTGTGTTGGGCTGTTTTGTAGTATTTGATGGTGTATATAGGGCTGGAAAATGATGTATATATGTTGTTATTGTTCTGTTCTTGTATTGTTGGTGTTATCTTGAATTTGGAGGAAGTAAGGATTATAGGGGAGATGCTGCCCGTTTTAATACAAAATAGGTTTGTCGTTCGTTGTGCGATAGTTGTACCTTTCATAACTTAACGATAGTATTATTATCATTCTTGTAGATTAAGGTGCGAAGAGGTGAGTTCAACTTGGTGATTGGAAAGATTGTGATAAGGTATGTTAAGGCTAAGCCTTCCTTCATTTTGGCATGATCTCGTAGCTACATGTGTTAGTAATGAGACAAAAAGAGAAGTTCATATTCATGAGTTTATTCACACTATTCTAGTCTCATAAGTTACAATATTATTCCTTATCGAGACTCTATATTCAATTTTAGTATTGTCTTCTTCCAGTCAAGAGAGCAGCAAGCCTATATATACAGTATTACAGTATTTTCATTACCATCGAGCTATAATCGATGGGCAGGCCCCTATTGGGCAACCTTTGATCAGATGGAAAGTTATATACCGAGTCTACTGTGGCCGAGCGCCTATGCGCGAGCCCAGTATGGTTGAGATACATATCCTAGTATGGCCGAGCGCCTATGAGCGAACCTACTATGGCAGAGCAGTTATATATACCGAGCCTTATAAGGCCGTACAATTATTTTACTTACTATATTGAAGGAGTTGAGTCAGTATCAGCAGGTAAGTATATCTCCAAATCATCTTTGACTCCCAGTTACTTCCAGTTATTATATTATCAGTTCAGTTTCGATTTTCAGTTATGTTATTGCCTTACATACTCGGTACATTATTTCGTACTGACATCCCTTTTCCGGGGACGCTGCATTTCATACATGCAGGTTCAGATAGACAGACGAGTAGATCTCCTCAGTAGGTGTTTCGCGAGTTTAGCCTGATCGGTAAGCTCCACGTCTTTCGGAGTTGCCAGGTCTAGAGTGTTGTGTACATCTTATGTATATCTGTATATATATTATGGGTAGGTCGGGGCCCTGTTCCGATCATAGTACATCTATCAATAGAGGCTTGTAGACATATCCTGTTGGTTAGTGCAGTATGTTGGGTTTGTAGGCTTGGTATGTATAATTGGATGTTTTGTCAGCTGTAGTAGCTATGACGGCCTTTTTAGCCTAGCTTTATATTAATGTTTAGTTAGCGCTAGTTTCCATTCAGTTTTATATTTTTCTTCGCAAATTGTCTTGCAAGGTGGCCCCATGGCCAAAGTATGACATTATGTGTTCAGAGTCCCTTAGTCGCAATTTGGTACGCCAGGTTAGGTGAGGCACGGGGTGCTTGTCTCGCTCCTAGGTTCGGGGCGTGACAAACTTGGTATCAGAGCAGTTCTGTCCTAGGGAGTCTACAAGCCGTGTCTAGTAGGGTCTTGTTTATAGATGTGTTGTGCACCACATTATATAAGCAAGGAACTACAGGGCATTTAGGAGTTGGTTACACTTCTTTGAAATCTAAATCGTGCTATAGAACTGAGTTATAGGAAATTTGAATTAAACTTATGTGTTGGTGTTTGCATGCACAGATGACGGTGACTAGGAAGACTACGGCTAGCCAGAGGAGAGATACAGTAGTAGGTGAGGGGACCAACAGGGTACCCCCAGTAGATGGGGCCCAGTCTGAGGCTCAAGGGGAGACCCCTACTCAGCCATTACCGGCTCCTCCACCAACTACGGAGATTCCTAGGGAAACCGCACATCCAGTTCCCCCTCCACTTCCATCAGATCAGGACTTAAGGAGTGCGGTGCATTTGTTGACACAGTTGGTAGCTACCCAGCAACAGGCTAGGGCATCAGCTAGTGCAGGAACTTCTGAGGGGTCTGGGAGTTCAAGGGTCCGAGAGTTTATTGCTTTGAGTCCCCCAGAGTTCACGGGGACAGATCAGAGGGAGGACCCACAGGATTTCATAGATCAGCTTCACAGGATCTTTCGTGTTATGCATGCCACGGAGAAAGAGGCAGTTGAGCTAGCAGCTTTTCGACTCCGAGATATAGCCATCCTTTGGTATGAGGGATGGGAGAGGTCCAGGGGACATGATGCACCTCCAGCTATTTGGGAGAATTTTTCAGATGCCTTCCTTGACCAGTACTTACCATGGGAGATCCGACAGGCTCGAGTCGATCAGTTTCTAGCCCTCAAGCAGGGTAATATGAGTGTTCGAGAGTATAGTCTCCGTTTTGACTCATTGGCCAGATATGCACCATCCATAGTTGCTACTATGCGGGACAGGATTCACAGGTTTATAGCAGGGTTAGCCCCAGAGTTAACCGAGGCATGTGCCACCGCTGCATTGCAGGATAGTATGGATATCTCCCGGATTCAGGCATTCGCCCAGAATATAGAAAGGGGTAGGCGTCGGCAGCAGGGTACAGAGAGGGCTGAGCAAGGGCAACGTAAGAGGATGAGATTTCCCAGGTCTCAGGAGCAATCTCAGGGTAGTTATAGGACCCAGTACTTCGGACGGCCACCTAGGCCTCCGCCACCTCAGTTACAGGGTTACGGGTATGACCGCTATACTCAGTCAGGACCAGGTGAGAGCTCACGGGCGTCGGGTTTGCAGCGACAGCGAGGATCTGCGCAGACATGGTCATTTCCTCCACGGTGTGACATCTGTGGTAGAGGACACTTGGGACAATGCCGAGCAGGTTTTGATGCTTGTTTTACATGTGGGCGTCCAGGGCATATGATGCGGGATTGCCCAAATAGAGATTCGGGGGGAATGGCTGAACCAGCGAGTTCAGCAACAGGATCATTTATGTCCGTGCATCCTTCAAGGCGCGAGTCTCAGTCTTCGGCTGGTAGAGGTCGAGGCAGAGGTAGAGGTTCCAGTTCAAGTGGTAATCAGAACCGTATCTATGCTTTAGCGGGTCGACAGGACCAGGAGTCTTCACCAGACGTTGTGACAGGTATATTAACCATTTGCTCTCACGATGCTTATGCTTTGATAGACCCAGGATCTACTTTATCGTATATTACCCCATTTGTCGCGAGGAAGTTTGGTATAGTGCCTGAAATACTAAGTGATCCTTTTGCGGTATCTACACCGGTCGGAGAATCGATTATTGCTAGACGGGTTTACCGAGGTTGTACGGTGACAATTTGTAGTCGTCAGACCTCAGCTGACCTAGTTGAGCTAGAGATGATGGATTTTGATGCTATCATGGGCATGGACTGGTTGGCAGCTTGCTATGCCACAGTTGATTGCCGAGCAAAGGCAGCCAGATTTCATTTTCCGGGTGAGCCAGTCCTTGAATGGGTAGGTAATACACCAACACCCAGAGGTAGGTTTATTTCCTATCTGAAGGCGAGGAAAATGATCGCAAAAGGGTGCATTTATCATATTGTGCGAGTTAGAGATGCAGATGCTGAGATACCTACACTTCAGTCTATTCCCGTAGTCAAAGAGTATGCAGATGTGTTTCCAGATGAGCTTCCAGGTATTCCTCCAGAGCGAGAGATTGATTTTAGCATCGATTTGCTTCCAGGAACTCAACCAATATCCGTCCCTCCGTATAGAATGGCACCTGGCGAATTGAAGGAGTTGAAGGAGCAGTTAAAAGATTTGCTGGAGAAAGGTTACATCAGGCCCAGTACCTCACCTTGGGGTGCACCAGTACTATTTGTGCGGAAGAAAGACGGCTCGCTGAGGATGTGTATTGATTATAGGCAGCTGAACAAGGTAACTATTAAGAATAAGTATCCACTTCCAAGGATCGATGACTTGTTTGATCAGTTGCAGGGGGCTAGATGCTTTTCAAAGATAGATTTGAGGTCGGGGTACCACCAAGTCAGAGTTCGGGAAAAAGATATTCCGAAGACAGCCTTCAGGACCCGATATGGCCACTTCGAGTTCCTTGTCATGTCCTTCGGGTTGACTAATGCACCTGCTGTATTTATGGACTTGATGAATAGCCTATTCCGACCATTTTTAGATCTGTTTGTGAAAGTATTTATTGATGATATTCTGGTTTATTCCCGTTCAGAGGATGAGCATGCAGACCACCTGCGAGCGGTACTCCAAACCCTCCATGATCATAATTTGTATGCTAAGTTTTCTAAATGTGAGTTCTGGTTGAAGTCTGTAGCATTCTTGGGGCATATTGTATCAGATTAAGGGATAAAGGTGGACACTCAGAAGATTGAGGCCGTGAAATCTTGGCCTAGACCTACCACTCCGACAGAGGTTCGTAGCTTTCTAGGCTTAGCAGGATACTATCGGAGGTTCGTAGAGGGTTTTTCTTCCCTTTTGGCACCATTGACGAAGTTGACACAGAAAGAAACTAAGTTTCAATGGACAGAGGCTTGCGAGCGGAGTTTCCAAGAGCTTAAGAACAGGTTGACGTCAGCTCCAGTTCTAACACTTCCAGAGGGTCTAGAGGGTTATGCTGTGTATTGTGATGCATCAGGTGTTGGGTTAGGATGTGTCCTGATGTAACATGGGAAGGTAATTGCGTATGCTTCAAGGCAGTTGAGGAAGCACGAGAGGAATTATCCGACCCACGACCTCGAGTTAGCTGCAGTTGTCCATGCACTTAAGATATGGCGGCATTATTTATATGGTGTTCATGTTGATGTATTTACTGATCATAAAAGCCTACAATATATCTTCAAGCAGAAAGAGTTGAATTTGCGATAGAGGCGATGGCTTGAGTTATTGAAAGATTACGATGTTAACATTCTCTACCATCTAGGGAAAGCTAATATTGTAGCAGATGCCTTAAGTCACCGATCTATGGGTAGCTTAGCACATGTAGAGCCCAAGAAAAGACAATTAGCTAGAGAGATTCATCAATTGTCTTCGTTGGGGGTTCGGTTAGTAGATTCTGAGGATGGTGGAGTTGTACTCCAAAACACTACAAAATCATCCCTCATAGCGGAAGTCAAGGAAAGGCAGTACGAGGACCCAGAGTTGGTCGAGCTGAGAGAGCGAGTTCCGCAGCAGAAGAAGCCACTGTTAGAGCTAAAGGGAGATGGGGTTCTCAGATATAGGGGTCGTTTGTGTGTTCCAGATGTAGCAGGGCTACGAGACAGGATTATGTCAGAGGCACATTATTCATGGTATTCCATCCATCCTGGGTCGACGAAGATGTATCATGACATTAAGGATGTGTACTGGTGGAATGATATGAAGAAGAACATTGCTGAGTTTGTCGCCCAATGTACTAGTTGCCAGCAAGTGAAGATAGAGCACCAGAAGCCTGGAGGGCTAATGCAGACTATAGAGATCCCGACATGGAAATGGGAGGCGATAAACATGGACTTTATCACGGGTTTACCTCGTTCTAATCGTAAGTTCGATTCCATATGGGTGATAGTCGATAGGCTCACGAAATCAGCTCACTTCCTACCGGTCAGATCTACATATACAGCAGAAGATTATGCAAAGTTATATATTAAGGAGATAGTGCGGCTACACGGAGTACCAGTTTCTATTATATCTGACCGTGGGGCTCAGTTTACAGCACATTTTTGGAGGTCATTTCAGAGAGGTCTAGGGACTCAGGTGAATCTCAGCACAGCTTTTCATCCACAGACTGATGGACAAGCCGAGCGCACAATTCAGACGCTCGAGGATATGTTACGAGTATGTGTGTTGGATTTTAAAAGAAGTTGGGATGAACATCTACCTCTTGTCGAGTTTGCATATAATAACAGTTACCACTCCAGTATTCAGATGGCTCCGTACGAGGCTTTGTATGGGCGTAAGTGCAGATCTCCTATAGGGTGGTTTGATGTTGGGGAATCTGGGTTATATGGGCCAGACCTGGTTCAACAGGCCATAGAGAAAGTAAAGCTTATCCGGGAGCGACTGTTGACAGCTCAGAGTCGTCAGAAGTCATATTCTGACGTGCGGCGACGAGACTTAGAGTTCAGGATTAATGACTGGGTATTCTTAAAGGTATCACCTATGAAGGGCGTGATGAGGTTTGGCAAGAAAGGCAAGCTTAGCCCACGGTATATTGGGCCTTATAGGATCATTCGGAGAGTGGGCCAAGTAGCTTATGAGTTAGAGTTGCCCTCAGAATTGGAGTCTGTCCATCCGGTTTTTCACGTATCTATGCTACGGAAGTGCATTGGCGATCCTACCCGAGTGGTGCCCACGGATGATGTACAGATTACAGAGGACTTGTCATACGAGGAAATTCCAGTTGCCATCCTAGACCGACAAATCCGCAATCTACGAAATAAGGAGGTAGCTTCCGTAAAGGTTTTATGGAGGAGCAAGAATGTAGAAGAGATGACGTGGGAATCAGAGGAAGAAATGAAGTCTAAATACCCCCACCTATTTCAAACTGAAGATATGGCTCGAGATGGGATGCTACAATACAGCTCTATTCAGGCTAGCAGGTCAGCAGGTAAGCTTTTATTTTTCACTTTTAGTATTTATGATTTACGGTTGGTGAGGCAAAGTGTTGCTATTTATAAACATTGGCCATGTGTGGCATGTATATATGTTTTCTGGCTACGTATAGGTTGGTTTTAACCTAGTGTACGAAGGATACTCTGGCAAAAGTTTCCAAAAGTCTCTAAGAGTAAACATTCGAGGACGAATGTTTCCAAGGGGGGAATGATGTTGTACCCTATATTTTCGTACATAAAAATGCATCGTAAGCAAACTAATGTAGGACCAAAAATGAGATAATATTTAAAAGTATATAAATTAATTTAATCATGTTACCTCTGAGGTTACAAATATTGAAGATCATGAACAACAAGTACAAAGAGGGTTGGACGGTTCAGAAGCTAAAGCAATTGAAGAAAATAATGTTTCGTCGAAAGTCGACAAGTTGGGAATGTTATAACATATACCTTTGGGGTGAGACTAGGGTGCTTAACATGATAAGGAGATTATGTTATGATTTATATTAGTCGTATGACATCCGTGTGTTATGTTTTGAAGTCAAGAGAGTTGTGGAACAAAAGTCGATGAAAGTCATCACAAGTTACATTCATAAGTTTTACTGAAACTTTGGGTCAAATGTAACTGCAATTTTCTCCCAATATACTTAGAGTTATGGGGTGTTCCACCCATCAAATTAAAGATCTATGAGTCTATTTTCCAACGCATTAAACCATTTGTCAATACGACATCGGAGTAGAGAGATATGTGCATTTTTGCGATACTGCGCAAGCTGCTAGGTGACAAGTAGGTGTGTCACCTACTTGCTTAAATGAAAGCCCAAAAATGGGCCATTTCGGGTCGTCCAAAGAGGCCTTTTAAGGGCCTATTTTCTTCATATATTAGACTTAAAATAGAGCATAATAACCAGACATAAGCTCTGCAAAGAATCCTCCCAAAAATTTCCCACAAACCCTAATTGATTTTCTCTCCCTTTCAAGTTCTAATTGGAGGTAAAACCTAGAGTTTGAAGAACCAAGATAAGAGCTGAGTTATCCAACAAATAAGGTGAGTTTACTGCTCTCTTTCATCCAATTTTTCTTCTGTAAATTCATGGTAAGTCGTTCTATACTTGTAAGAACTCATGGGACGGTGATCAGAAGCCGTGAGTTCGAGTTATTCACTTGTAGCAGACTGTTTTGTGGACTGTTTTGTGTTGCTGTTGGGCTGCGTGTTTTACTACTATTTTGTGGAGTTTTGGAGGAGGAAGGGGGTTTATAAACACCATATAAATGTAGGGTGGTTGGCTGGTCGTTCGTCATAACATTTTCGGGTCGTTTGACACTACTACGGTGGTCGTTTTGTGTACGAAAAGATTGGGGTGTGTTGGGCTGTTTTGTAGTATTTGATGGTGTATATAGGGCTGGAAAATGATGTATATATGTTGTTATTGTTCTGTTCTTGTATTGTTGGTGTTATCTTGAATTTGGAGGAAGTAAGGATTATAGGGGAGATGCTGCCCGTTTTAATACAAAATAGGTTTGTCGTTCGTTGTGCGATAGTTGTACCTTTCATAACTTAACGATAGTATTATTATCATTCTTGTAGATTAAGGTGCGAAGAGGTGAGTTCAACTTGGTGATTGGAAAGATTGTGATAAGGTATGTTAAGGCTAAGCCTTCCTTCATTTTGGCATGATCTCGTAGCTACATGTGTTAGTAATGAGACAAAAAGAGAAGTTCATATTCATGAATTTATTCACACTATTCTAGTCTCATAAGTTACAATATTATTCCTTATCGAGACTCTATATTCAATTTTAGTATTGTCTTCTTCCAGTCAAGAGAGCAGCAAGCCTATATATACAGTATTACAGTATTTTCATTACCATCGAGCTATAATCGATGGGCAGGCCCCTATTGGGCAACCTCTGATCAGATGGAAAGTTATATACCAAGCCTACTGTGGCCGAGCGCCTATGAGCGAGCCCAGCATGGTCGAGATACATAGCCTAGTATGGCCGAGCGCCTATGAGCGAGCCTACTATGGCAGAGCAGTTATATATACCGAGCCTTATAAGGCCGTACAATTATTTTACTTACTATATTGAAGGAGTTGAGTCAGTATCAGCAGGTAAGTATATCTCCAGATCATCTTTGACTCCCAGTTACTTCCAGTTATTATATTATCAGTTCAGTTTCGATTTTCAGTTATGTTATTGCCTTACATACTCGGTACATTATTTCGTACTGACGTCCCTTTTCCGGGGACGCTGCATTTCATGCATGCAGGTTCAGATAGACAGACGAGTAGATCTCCTCAGTAGGTGTTTCCCGAGTTCAGCCTGACCGGTAAGCTCCACGTCTTTCGGAGTTGCCAGGTCTAGAGTGTTGTGTACATCTTATGTATATCTGTGTATATATTATGGGTAGGCCGGGGCCCTGTTCCGATCATAGTACATCTATCAATAGAGGCTTGTAGACATATCCTGTTGGTTAGTGCAGTATGTTGGGTTTGTAGGCTTGGTATGTATAATTGGATGGTTTGTCAGCTGTAGTAGCTATGACGGCCTTTTCAGCCTAGCTTTATATTGATGTTTAGTTAGCGCTAGTTTCCATTCAGTTTTATATTTTGCTTCGCAAATTGTCTTGCAAGGTGGCCCCATGGCCAAAGTATGACATTATGTGCTCAGAGTCCCTTAGTCGCAATTTGGTACGCCAGGTTAGGTGAGGAACCGGGTCCTTGTCTCGCTCCTAGGTTCGGGGCGTGACAAACTTGGTATCAGAGCAGTTCTATCCTAGGGAGTCTACAAGCCGTGTCTAGTAGAGTCTTGTTTATAGATGTGTTGTGCACCACATTATATAAGCAGGGCACTACATGGCATTTAGGAGTTGGTTACCCTTCTTTGAAATCTAAATCGTGCTACAGAACTGAGTTATAGGAAATTTTAATTAAACTTATGTGTTGGTGTTTGCATGCACAGATGACGGTGACTAGGAAGACTACGGCAAGCCAAAGGAGAGATACAGCAGTAGGTGAGGGGACCAGCAGGGTACCCCCAGTAGATGGGTCCTTGTCTCGCTCCTAGGTTCGGGGCGTGACAGGTTACTTCCCGAATTACCTGCAAACTCAGAATACGATGCATACATACAGATTATCGCATAAATTTAAACATGATGCAAATACCATTTGGACCATGGAGATCGTCTTTGGACGGTGAGGATGACGTCCTTAGACCATGATGTCCCATGCCATGAATTGTGCGGTAAAGGATTCGCAAGCTATGAAATGATGTTCTTGGGCTATGAATATGGTGCCTCTGAACCATGATGCATTTGAATAATGATGTGCAAGATTAAGAGATCCTCAAGCCATGGCATGGTGTCTCCCGGCTATGAGGATGATGCTTTCGGACTATGATGCCTTCGGACAAATTGGCTACGTATCAGCCCATGACATGCAGAGATATGATGCTTGAGATAAAACAAGACAGAGCTTAGTCCTGTGTAGAGTCGGGAGCAGAGCTAAGTCCCGAGAGAAAAGAATAACGCAAGGTTTCGAGCAGAGCAACATTTGTGGTTATGCAAGGAGAGACAATGCTTAGTCTCATGCAATGAGAAGGCAATGCTTAGCCTTGTGTAGTTGAGGAGGCAGGGCTTAGCCTCATACAAGATTTGAGACAATGCTTAGTCTCATGCAAGGAAAGGCAGAGCTTAGCCTTATGCAGCTAAGGAGGCAGGGCTTAGCCTCATGCAAGATTTGAGACAATGCTTAGTCTCATGCAATGGGAAGGCAGAGCTTAGCCTTATGCAATTGAGGAGGCAGGGCTTAGACTCATGCAAGATTTGAGACAATGCTTAGTCTCTTGCAATGGGAAGGCAGATCTTAGCCTTATGCAATTGAGGAGTCAGGGCTTAGCCTCATGCAAGATTTAAGACAATGCTTAGTATCATGCAATGGGAAGGCAGAGCTTAGCCTTATGAAATTGAGGAGGCATGGCTTAGCCTCATGCAAGATTTGAGACAATGCTTAGTCTCATGCAATGGGAAGGAAGAGCTTAGCCTTATGCAATTGAGGAGGTAGGGCTTAGCCTCATGCAAGATTTGAGACAATGCTTAGTATCATGCAATGGGAAGGCAGAGCTTAGCCTTATGCAATCGAGCAGGCAGGGCTTAGCCTCATGCAAGATTTGAGACAATGTTTAGTCTCATGCAATGGGAAGGCAGAGCTTAGCCTTATGCAATTGAAGAGGCAGGGCTTAGCCTTATGCAAGATTTGAGACAACGCTCAGTCTCATGCAGTGAATAAATAATAAGTGATAGCATAGTATTTCTTAGCTGTGGATGAGTTCGGTAGCTTTGTTGTTGTAAAGATAGTGATTCTAAGGTGCGCACGTACTGGCGACTATCTCTTGTTCCTGCATGGAAAAAAAATTCATGAGTTTTGCGAGGGAGGTTTGTTCGTGCCTTTGTCTGCTCCGCTCCACGTTGGAATCCTGTTCGAGTTACCATGGGTAGCATCTGGCTAAAAATAAAGTTTTCGAAAAATATGCATGCATAGTTATTCAAAACACAGTAATGTGCAATTTAAAAATTGATTAGATGAACCAGTAACTGTGACACTATCAGAGACATTGCGACCTTCTTGCCATAGAATTTTGAGGGTCCTCCTCAAAATTCTGCCCTAGTTATCTAGATGAATTTCTGTCTATTCCGCATACGGTGTCGTTGGCTGAGGTTGCCCCAGAATTTTGAGGGTCCGATTATGCCTCAGTTTCCGATTATGGGGAAAATGAAAATTTTATTGAATTGTGACCGAACCCACAGGGCTGCCTACGTAACCCCTCTTAAAAGGGAATTGGGTCAAGCGTAGTTCAGTTACATCATAATAAGAAATGCAAACAGTTTAAACATAGTATCTTTTGACTGCATCTGAGTTGATAAGCTTTGGCCAAATTTCTCCATCCATTTCTGCGAGTATGAGTGCTCCACCTGTTAGTACCATGTGAACCATATTAGTCCCTTGCCAGTTAGGTGAGAATTTTCCTTTGGCTTCATCCTAATGTGGAAAGATCCGTTTCAGCACCAGCTTCCTAGATGCGAACTGTCTAAGTTTGACCCTTTTATTGAAAGCTCTGGACATTCTGTTCTGATAAAGCTGTCCATGACACACTGCATTCATTATTTTCCCATCTATGAGGGCTAATTGCTCATAGCGTCTCCTTATCCATTCTGCGTCACTGAGTTAAGCTTCTTGTATAATTCTCAAAGAAGGAATTTCTACCTCGGCGGGGATGACGACTTAAGTACCGTAGACAAAAAGGTAAGGAGTTGCCCTGGTTGACGTGCGGATTGTGGTCCGATGCCCCAGTAAGGAAAATTGTAACCTCTCGTGCCATGTCTTGTGGTTGTCTACCATCTTCCTCGGTATTTTCTTGATATTCTTGTTTGCGGCCTCCACGACACCATTCATTTGGGGCCGTTATGCTGTGGAGTTTCTGTGGTTGATTTTGATGGTCTCGCACATGGATTTCATTAGATCACTGTTGAGATTGGCGGCATTATCAGTGATGATGGATTCTGGAACCCCGAATCGGCAAAAAATACGATCTCTGACAAAATCTGCTACGACTTTCTTGGTTACAGCTTTGTAGGATGTATCTTCGACCCACTTTGTGAAGTAGTATATAGCCAATAAAATGAAGTTGTGCCCATTTGAAGCGACATGCTCGATTGGTCCAATGACGTCCATTCCCCAAGTGGAAAAAAGCCAAGGTGCACTCGTTGCATTGGGATCATTTGGCGGCACCTGTATCATATCTGCGTGTATTTGGCACTGATGACATTCTGGACATACCTAATGCCGTCTGTTTCCATAGTCATCCAAAAATAACCTGCCCTCAGTATCTTTTTGGCTAAAATGAAACCATTCATGTATGGTCCGCAAATTCCATAGTATATCTTTTCGAGCAATTTGGAAGCTTCCTTGGTGTCAACACACCGTAATAATCCTAAGTCTGGAGTCCTTTTGTACATAATCCCTCCACTTTGGAAGAAATGTTGGACAATCTTCGAAGCGTGCATTTTTTAGTATGATTTTCATGCTCTGGGTACTCTCCTTTTTCCAAGTACTCCTTGATATCATGGAACCATCGATGAAATTCTTGTCCGGATGCTGTATCATGGAGGACAAAGTGGCCAATGCATATACGAACTCAATCTGGATTCTCGGGACATGTCTAAACTCTATCTTCGTGAACCTCTTCATCATCTTTTGCACATGACATAGATATGGTAATATCATGGTATTCTTTGTAGCCCATTCTTTGTTTCAGTCAAAAGCTTTTTGGCAGTCTTCAGTCCAATTGGTTGCGGCATCCTTCTTAACATTTTGAAAATCGGCTCACATAACTTGCTCTGTTTAGGTCCCTATAATCGACGCATACTCTGATGTTCCCATCCTTCTTCGGAACTGGCACGATGTTAGCCAACCAAGTTGGATATTCAGCCACTCTGAGAACCTTAGCTTTGATCTATTTGGCGACTTCTTCTTTTATTTTCAAACTCATATCTGGCTTGAACTTTTTGAGCTTCTACTTTACTGGCGGACACATTGGGTTGGTAGGTAGTTTATGAGCCATTATGGGCATGCTCAAACCGGTTATATCATCATAGGACCATGCAAAGATATCCTCATATTCCTTCAGTAAATGAGTGTATTCTTCTTTCTCTGATGGTGACAGGTGAATGCTTACACGTGTTTCCTTGACTGTTTCAGAGTCTCCTAGATTAACTGTTTTAGTCTCATCGAAATTGGACTTAGGCCTATTTCCAAGGTTTTCCACTTCTCTGACAATTTTCTCGGGCATTATATTCTCTTCAAGATCCTCTGAGTCATTATCCTTATCTTGCATTGTCTCTTTACATGTCACAGTCATAAGTTCATCGAGGTAGGTAATAATAATGCTGCAGAGAAAAACGCAAAGAATAATAATAAATACTAAAAACAATAATGCATTTAGATAAATCTTGAAAACATCAAACAGGTACGGCTCGATGACTCGAGCAATTATTTCAAAACAAAACATGCTTAAAACAAAGTACTGAAAATGTCTTAAATGCTCATAAAAATTGTTTTAAAAATAAATGATGGTAATTTCCAAGCTACCCAGGAACTCGATGGGCCCTTGATGGTGCAGCAGTCCAGTTCTTGAGAAAAGCTCCCTTCTCCACGGTCTGAATAATGAGGCCTTCCTCCTCTTCCTCCTCAACAATCGCACTGTAATCCATGTCTCCATCATCCAGAAATAGATTCCTTATACCAGCTAGAACTTCATCTTCTTCGAACTCCCACATCATGTCAGCTTGGTGAAATGACTAGCTCAAATATGGTACTGGTTGCTCTAGAGGGTAGTAAGGACCATTACATAATGGCTACCAATTCTGATACTCGTGCCAGATGTATTCATACTCGAGCCAAAAAGATGTGCCATGACGCTTTAGCTGTATTGGTTTGATGATCCCCTGGAAATTCTTGACGAGACCTTTGCCAGGCTCATACCCTTTCCATGCCAATATGCCTTCTATCTTACTGCTCCATCATTTGTCCTTTTCAATTGCATTGACGCGCTCGATGCGATGGTATGTTTCTCAACCTAACTTCCTTCTATTCTTGATGACCGGAACAATTTGACTGGTGTAAATGGGATTACTTTTATCCCCATGGATGATCACTTCCTGATGGTTCCACTCAAACTTCACGACCTGATGTAGAGCAGAAGCTACAGCCCCAGCGACATGTATCCAAGGTCATCCCAACAATAGGTTGTAGGTAGCAGATATTTCCAACACTTGAAACTCAACATCATACCAGGTTGGGCCCATCTGTACGGTGAGGTTGGTTTCCCCAATTGTGGCCCTTTGAGGCCCATCAAATGCTTTCACATTCATACTTCCTGCTCGTATCTCGTGCAGGCCTTTACCCAATCTTTTTAGAGTAGTTAGTGGACATATGTTAAGACTCGAACCCCCATCTATCAGGAATCTGGCAATGAACTTATCCTCAAATTGCACTGTGATATGCAGTGCCTTGTTGTGACTTAGTCCTTCTAGTGGTAGCTCGTCTTCATGAAAAGTGATCTTGTCTCTTTCCAACACTTGTCCTACCATATTGGACATCTCTCCACTGGTAATGTTGTTGGGTACACAAGCCTCATTCAACACTTTCATCAACGCGTTCCTGTGTGCCTCAAAATTCTTCAATAGTGATAGAATGGATATTTAATCAGGGGTTTTGTTCAAATGATCAACCATAGAATACTCCCTTGCTTGCACCTTTCCACAAAGATCATCCGGGCCGGTTTCAATTATGGGATTCTTGGAAGCGGCTTCTTTACTTATTTTCCCCAAATGATCGGGCGTGTAAACCCTACAAGTTCTGGTCATACCTTGTGCTGCACCAGTTTCTTCTATTTTCCGCTTTCCTTTCCTTCTTGCTTCTGCAACATAATCCCATGGCATAGCTTTAGACTTATAAGATGATGTAGGTGCCACTATCACGGTGAAGGGTGTTGTTACTTCAACCTCAAATAGAGTTGGTGCAACTACCTCAACTTCTATTGGTGCCTGAGTTTGTACCATGATAGGTGTGAGAGTGATTGGAGATGTTTCAGGATTATCCCCTTATCGAATGAGTCCAATTGACCCCTCTAAGTCCCATTCTTCATCGGTGTCTATCATGTTTACCCCTTCGCCCCTGTTATCCGGGAGAGGATTGTTACGGATACTAGGTGCATCCTCCTTTGTCTGTATGACTTTGGTGTCAATTAATGTCTGAATCTTATCCTTCAAAGTAGGACACTCATTAATAGTATGACCTTTCATGCCTGAGTGATAGGCACATGTCTTATTTGGATTTACCCATTAAGAGGAATTTTCCATGTCGACATCGGGAATGGGAGTGATATAACCGGCAAACTTCAGTCTCTCGTACGATTAGTCTACAGGTTCAGCAATTGGGGTGTATTATTTGGGTGGTCTGCGGTCAAAATTTGGTCTAGGGTTTTGGTAGTTTTGTCAGGATGGTGGTGAGTGGTAGTATGCGGGTTGGGTGTTATAGGTATGGTAAGTGGTGGCAGGTTGTTGGTATCTGGGAGGTGAAGGATGATATATGGGTGGAGGTGTTTGTATGTGAGAGGAGACTTGGGACCTTGGCTTACCATTACTGCACCTACTTCTTTCTTCTTGGAGATACCTCCTGACTGCAGGGCCTTATTTATGGCTTAGAGTGCTTCAAAATTTGTCACCATTCCATTTTTGATCGGTTCTTCTATTCTCTCTCCCAACTTGATGATATCAGAAAATTTATGATTTTCAATAACCATTAATCTTTCGTAGTATTGCGGATCCTGAGCTCTGACGAAGAATTTATTCATTTGTTCTTCTTACAGCGTCGGCCTTACTTTTGCAGCTTCATACCTCCACCGAGTAGCATACTCGCGAAAAGTTTTTGTTGGCTTCTTCTTGAGATTTTGAATATAGAAAATATCTGGTGCATTTTCTATGTTAATCCTGAATCGATCATGAAATCTGATGTCATGCCTACCCAATTAACCCATTTCTTTGGGTTCTGACTGATGTACCAAAACAGGTCTTCTCCAGTGAGGCCTCTCATGAACAGCTTTATGCGAATTCTTTCATCCCTGCCAACTCCTACAATCTTATCACAATATGTTCTCAAATGCACCTTCGGATCACCTGTTCCATCAAACATCTCGAACTTGGGAGGTTTGTAACCCTTCGTCTGGCTAAATACACAGATCTTCATAGTTCAAACCCTCAATGCCTTTACCCCCTTCGACACCCTGGACTCGGCTTGTGAGCTTATTACGTTCCTCTACCATATTCTTGAAGACCAGGTCCTTCTCGGCGGATTCTGGTGTGTATGGGGTTTGTTAAGTGGGGTGAGGTAGAGTTTCTACGTATATGGGGTTACTTTGGTGGATACTGGGGATTTGGGTGTAGTGATGATCATTGGTTGAATTCTGCGGATCGGGGGTAGTTTGTGGTGTATTTTGAGGAGTATGGTAGGTAGTAGGTTAGGGATACTGAGTCGGAAAATGTTGGTGTTGATGAGGAGTTGGCACTGGTGGAAGGTTAGGATTTTAGGGAGGTGTGGTGTATTGATGAGGTGCGTGAGGGTTTTGTGGATGTTGGTTTGGTGTGCTTTGAGGAGGTTCTAAGTTTTGGGCATTCTGTTGGTTAATATCCGGGACATTTAAGGTGAAGGAGAGGTTTGCCAAGTTGCGAACCTGCTCAAGTTCCCCTTGTAATTCCAGTATTTTCTGCTCCAACCGTAGAACCAAATCATTCTGTGCCGAAGTACTCCGACCATCTAAAGTTTCAACATTTTCCGCATGCGCAGCGTTATCTTTCCTGATACTACTCATGCCATCCATCTTAGCATTTCCCTTACTCTTAGTATCACTTGGAGGAGGAGGAGGTGGAGGGCCTCTAGATCGGTTATGATACGCGGTTATGCCAGTATGCAAGAACCAACCGTAGGGGATGGGAATTGTTACACCCTATATTTTCGTATGTAAAAATGCGTCGTAAGCAAACTAATGTAGGACCAAAAAAGAGATAATATTTAAAAGTATATAAAGTAAGTTAATCATGTTACCTCTGAGGTTACAAATATTGAAGATCATGAACAACAAGTACAAAGAGGGTTGGACAGTTCAGAAGCTAAAGCAATTGAAGAAAATAATGTTTCGTCGAAAGTCGACAAGTTGGGAATATTATAACATATACCTTTGGGGTGATACTAGGGTGCTTAACATGATAAGGAGATTATGTTATGATTTATATTAGTCGTATGACATCCGTGTGTTATGTTTTGAAGTCAAGAGAGTTGTGGAACAAAAGTCGATGAAAGTCATCACAAGTTACATTCATAAGTTTTACTGAAACTTTGGGTCAAATGTAACTGCGATTTTCTCCCAATATACTTAGAGTTATGGGGTTTTCCACCCATCAAATTAAAGATCTATGAGTTTATTTTCCAATGCATTAAACCGTTTGTCAATATGATATCGGAGTAATGAGATATGGGCATTTGTGCGATACTGCGCAAGCTGCTAGGTGACAAGTAGGTGTGTCACCTACTTGCTTAAATGAAAGCCCAAAAATGGGCCATTTCGGGTAGTCCAAAGAGGCCTTTTAAGGGCCTATTTTCTTCATATATTAGACTTAAAATAGATCATAATAACCAGACATAAGCTCTGCAAAGAATCCTCCCAAAAACTTCCCACAAACCCTAATTGATTTTCTCTCCCTTTCAAGTTCTAATTGGAGGTAAAACCTAGAGTTTGAAGAACCATGATAGGAGCTGAGTTATCCAAAAAATAAGGTGAGTTTACTGCTCTCTTTCATCCAGTTTTTCTTCTGTAAATTCATGGTAAGTCATTCTATACTTGTAAGAACTCACGGGACGGTGATCGGAAGCCGTGAGTTCGAGTTATTCACTTGTAGCGGACTGTTTTGTGGACTGTTTTGTGTTGCTGTTGGGCTGCGTGTTTTACTACTATTTTGTGGAGTTTTGGACGAGGAAGGGGGTTTATAAACACCATATAAATGTAGGGTGGTTGGCTGGTCGTTCGTCATAACATTTTCGGGTCATTTGACACTACTACGGTGGTCGTTTTGTGTACGAAGAGATTGGGTGTGTTGGGCTGTTTTGTAGTATTTGATGGTGTATATAGGGCTGGAAAATGATGTATATATATTGTTATTGTTCTGTTCTTGTATTGTTGGTGTTATCTTGAATTTGGAGGAAGTAAGGATTATAGGGGAGATGCTGTCCGTTTTAATACAAAATAGGTTTGTCGTTCGTTGTGCGATAGTTGTACCTTTCGTAACTTAACGATAGAGGTGAGATACTTCGGACCATGCCAAATCTGGGGACTTTGTGCCTCATTTCTGCAAAACAAATAAAGTTAGCCCTTTTCCCCTCTAGGTTTGACCACTTACACATTAATGATTAGCAAATCGGCACATTTTCTATAAATAATGCTCATATCATGATCGTGCCCGTTGGGATTATGGAAATCCCGATGCACTTTGGACAAGGCTTCCCTTAGAGAGTTATTATGCGGAAAACATTCTAACTCATGCTAGGTTTGGACATGATGCATGCACAGTTAACATCAGAGTAGGGTTTTCTATAGAAGTCTGGACCGGTACCCTCAAGCGGACAACTTGAGAGGAAAAGGCATGGAACCGTCGACTGCACCGCTGATCGACTAGTTTTACCACGAATAAGGCTTTCCAAATTTACAAAGGGTAATATCGAAAGAGTGCGGATACTCATCAAGTGCCGCTATGGTATTAATTGCGCACGAGTGGAATATGATGCAGAGCATGTAATTATGCAAAAAATAAAACAACACCTTGTCAAGTATTTTACATGATGAAAGCGATAAATGCGATATTTAATAAATGTAAAGATAGGAAAGAAAGAAAAACAAAAAAGTTATTTCGCATAATGGAAAAATTATAATAAAGTGGTAAAAGGGGTAGGGATTGGGAAAGACATAAAGATTGAAGCCAGCGAACAAGGTTAAATGCAAACTTGCATGTAAATTCATGTAAATGGGGAAATAGGGAAGGGGGTGTGCATGTAGCAAATAAACGCTGAATTTGAGCATAAAATAATAAAGACACGCTTATCGAGGGAGACTAATTCACACAGACCAAGTTCATTATGGTAAGAGCCTAAGGAAATCCCCAGCAGAGTCGCCATGCTGTTGCGCCCCTCTTTCTTGCGAAATCGGGTTTCGACCTTGACAATTATTTTAAAAGGAAGGGTTATTAAAAGATAGAGTCACCACCTAACGGAGTAAGGTGCATTAGGGTGCCTATTTGCAAATGACTCAGGTTTACTAGTTTGCGTCATCAAAGATCGGGTAAGGGCTCAAATTACCTAAAGGAGAAGGTGTTAGGCACTCTTCAATGTCCATAACGGTGGGTCCCTGCCGAACTCAAATCACGTGAATTAGTCTAAGAGAAAAGAAACAATTTGGACAAAGAAAGAACTATTTTAATAGGAATGGGGGATCCTATGTTCTTTAGCCTAAAGGAACACCCCGTGCAACATAAATAATACTTCGTAACTCCCTCAAGACGTGGTGTTACTCATATTATTCAGCGGGCACAGACTATCATCTCTTGCTACCTGATTACTAGCTTTAAGTTGTTTACCTAAAGCGCTCTATTTGATTCTAAGTCGTACCCTATGCGTGCACTACACGTCCCATGCCTATGGTCTAGGAGGCATTTGGACCTCTATTTCAGGGTAGTTCTAGACCTTAACTTAGGTTGCTCAAACGGAGAAAACTAGGCGACATAAAAATACAACAGTTAGGACATTCAAATAGAAACAAGTATGATCTCAAGTTACCCTCTGCATTTAGACATCAAATGCACGCCAAACTGATTAGCATTAACAGGTTTTATTAATTGCAAAATCCTATAGGCAGGATCTCTATGTGATATTGATGAACGAGCAGGTAGTCACATACAAAGTCAATTTCTTAATGCGATTATTAGGACCTACAAAGTTTCCCTATTGATTTTAGCATGATATAATTAAGCCTACCAGCATGGTATCTAGGTGTTTTGTGCGATAGTAAATAGTGGCAGGTCATAGAAACAAACCTAGAATTATTTATTTTAATCATATAGGCATGTTTTCTAATGAAGGTAACAACATAGAAAATGGGCATAAACAACAATTAAACAGATTCAGGCGTTCATTCTATAACTTGATCCAATTTGAATCCTATAGGCATGATTTCTATAATCTGAATAGTTTTGAATACTATAGACATGATTTCTACAATCTGAATAGTTTTTGAATCCTTTAGACATGATTTCTATAATCTGAACGAAACAGTATGCAAGCAGGAATTTACACACATATCGGGCCATACCATTTCTATAGGCATGGTTTGTAACGGAACATAATTAAGCCAAACATTGAGCCTATGGACATAGTTGCTAACACATAATGACTGAACATAATAAGACACTTAGAAGCATGATTTCTAACATATAACATTCTACATCACAGTATTAACCCTATAGGCAGGATTTCTACCCCCACTTTATAGCAAGTTTAAAATAAGAACCCTTTCCTATTTTTACTAATACCCCAGAATTTTTATTACAAATAATTATTACAGACCAGAATTTAATGAATGAATTACAAGGTAAGTAAAACTATAGGGAGCCAACAGCAGGCCCAAATACACCTGGACAGGACAGGCCTTCAACTCACAGTAGTTCCAAAAGCCCATGTTCATAGATACACAATAACCAGTAGTGAATAATCCATCCATATTTCAAGGATAAGGATAAAGAAGCCAAATCTCTAGTTTGTCAGAGTTCCCAAGGGCTTCAGGAGTCCAGGGCAGTGCTCACACTAGAGAGATTGATCAGAAACTGTAAACCTGTTAATGCTAATCAGTTTGGCATGCATTTGATGTCTAAATGCGGAGGGTAACTTGAGCCCATACTTGTTTCTATTTGAAAGTCCTAACTGTTGTTTTTGTATGTCGCCTAGTTTTCTCCTTTTGAGCAACCCAAGTTAAGGTCTAGAACTACCCACAAATAACCAGCACATTTCCTTATATCTCCCTCCTCTCTACCCTAACCCTCATTTTCCTAAACCTGCCGCCCTTATTTCCCCTCTACTGATGAACCCTAATTATGTGGCCCCACCCAAATCCCCATAAATCCCGTTCTTAATGGGATTCTTTCCCTATTCCCTTGCCATTTCGGTGTTTTCCCCTTATTTGGTGCTATGTTACAGAGTGACTTAGGTACTTGCCTAAACATGGAAAGTAACCCGCTTTGATTCTCTCCAAATCTATGTTTGTCTCTTGAATCTGGAAAACCTTGAGTCCAAGTACGTTATTTTGTAATGATTCTCACATATCTCGTTGATTCGCACTAAACCCTAAAGGTTAGGGTTCCTGATTTTTCTTTGATTCGAACCTAAACTGGTTCAAACTCTGATTTCTAGCATTTTTTCATCTATATTCATTCTATTAGTTGTGAATCTGCTTATTTTTGTCGATTCCCTTCACTTACCTAATTTAGGGTTTCATACCCTTTTACTTGAACCAAATCTAGTTCGATTCTAGGTTTCCTTTTGAATAATTTCTTACCTATGTTTATTTTTATGTTAATATGTGATTCTTTGCCATATTTTCAGCTGATTTTGTGGTTTACCTACAATTAGGGTTTCAGACCCTTTTTGCTTGAACCAAATCTGGTTTGATTCTGTGCTTTTTTTGAACAATTTCCTGTCTATGTTCATTATATGCATTGTGTGATTCTTTGCCTTATTTTTCTGCCGATTTTGTGTAATTCTACCTAAAATTTAAGGTTCAATTTTACTGATTTAAGTACTTGCCTTTAGGATTTAAATTAGCTATTTCTATGCTTTATCTCGGCACTATTTAAACCCCTTCCCACTCCCCTTTGAAGGGAGGAGATTAAAAAAGTTAGAAAGATCCTTTAACTACTATAAACAAAAGTTGTATACTCATATTCTCTTGAGTAATTTTACTCTGTGCTTTGATTCCTGGCCGGCTGAAAGCCAAGGCCAGAAATCTTCATGGTATGCTTTTGTTTGGTGGTATTTGCTACATTGTTGGATTCTTTTCTTCCCTATTTCATCTTAACCTGTGAGTTATTAAATCCTATGCCATTTCATTATGATTACTTGCTCAATGTGTTACTGCAATTAGACCGTGTTGTCCTAAATGCTATTACTTGTAGTTGAGACATGTTTGAACTTAGTTTAAGCTCATTAATGAAATCTGCCTAATTCAGTGTTATTGAGGACTATCTTTAGAGTTAAGCATGTTTTCATACCTATTTAGCCATGTATAGATGCGTGCCTTAACATATTTATAATGTCTGTTTGTTGAACTAGTTACAACATGTTTAGTTCTGTTCTCACTATGTTATGATACCTTTACTAGATTGTCTTAATTAGTTCCTACTGCTAATCAATGTGTTTTCTTTCTATGACTTAGCCTGATATGAAGTCTCTATTATCACTGTGAACATGTTTATGAACTAGCCTTATTAGCATGTGACTTTGTTATTCAAAGCTCATTTCATAATCTTTCTCACATTATTTTATTTCATTGACACCACTGGCCACAAGTAGAACTTTTACTATTGCCACGTTGGCCATTCTTTATATCCCCAATTCACTGATTTCACTTCCAAACATCTTTATAGCTTTTTATCAATAAGACATTTTCAATCAAGAATTTTGGTACGCATATGAGCAATTAAGAGTCTTAAGAATATTGAGATTTTCTCCCACAATTTGGCATACTAGCTTTCATTTGAAATACGATTCAAAGCCACAACATTTTAATACGCAACCCATACTTTCAAACTCACGGGAACATTATGGAGTTCGATTCCAAGAGAGAAAGTTTAGCCAACATACCTCAATTGAGCCTTCCTTAAATTACTACAACGTTCCAGAAATTCTAGCAATCCCAACCTATTTTGAGACATAACAAAATTGAATCATAATTAGGAAGATATTCATGGTCTCAGCTCATTTGAGCATTTTATCAAACACTAGGTGTACAAATTGAACCACAAAGTTCTTCTACAAGATTTCCTTCACTGCACAACCCAATCCTTACTTATCTAAGCTAAACAATCTTCCCATAAATCTTATTGGTACATGCAAGTATAGATAATACTCTCATACCCAAGAATCATACTCCTAATCAACCATCTTCTTCCCAAATTTGAAATTGAAAACTAGGGTATGGAAACTTACCTCTTAGATGAAGAACATGTGGGTTTTCCTTGTTAATCTTCCAAGATTTGAGCAAGACGTGATAAATAATTAGCCTAAGGTTTCCTCTCTCTCTCTAAAACGCTCCCCCTTCTCTCTAAAACATCATATTTTTGCTCAAAAATGGCCCAAAGCATGTATTTAACGAAGTAGGGTTAGGTTTTACAAAACAATAGAGCTCTAGAACAGGTTATGCGATCGCATAACCAATATGCGGACCGCATTTCGGTTGCATAATTGCAGACCAAATCGACCAAAAGAACTGTCTGTGTATGCGGTCACTATGCGGTCCGCATAACTGTTCTGCGGTGGCATAATGCACCGCAGAATAGTTATGTGATCGCATAGTTGACAGCATAATTGCTTCTGGACTGACCCTCTCCTGCCTCACATCTGCGATCATTATGCGGCCCGCAGAGTGATTATGCGGTCGCATAATTGACCTCATAAACACGCTTTTCCGCCAAAAATTTTTCTTTACTTTCTGGTGCATTGATCAACCTAAAAGGTCCGAGCCGCGAAGAATTTCTAAAATCCTTAAACACGTATACCTACTATGGACCATGAAACCTTGAATTCATTTGCGAAATTTTACGGGGCTTTACACTTAAATACTTCAAAATTTTCCCGGGTGCTACATTCTCTCCCGCTTAGGATCATTCATCCTCGAATGAGGGTAAAAATCTGTCATTAGCATCAAATGTTTCCCAACTCTTAATTCACACTAGCCAGCCGCCTCAAAATTTGGCTAACTCCATAAATTTCCAAAACTTTCGCCAGAGTTTCCCTTGCAACTGGGCCTATCCACCTACCAGAGAATCCCAGAAACACATCTTAACAACATATACATAATCCAACGACATAACACAATACAAAACAACACCAACTATGACCTCACAAGCGATATATGGTATTACTAGAAGGGAACACCCTTTACACCAATTGTACAAATGATACATAACTCATCGAAAGCAACTTTTAGAATTTCCATAGTTCACAACTTTGTAAATACATAGCTATTCAAACAAGTAAGGATACTTTTCTTCATTTCTTCCTCGGCATCCCAAGTAGCCTCTTCAACCTGTTGGTTTCGCCATAGCACTTGACGGAGGCAATTTTAACTTCCGGACTTATCTAATATGGATAGCAAATAATATCTCCTCATAATCCAATTATCCATTAACTCCACCTTCTTACACATAGACACATGAAACACCGGGTACACGGAGGACAATAATATGGAAGTATCATGCTCATAGTTTGACCTCTTTCCTTCAAGATTTCATAAGGCCTATTGTGACGACACATACTTTACCTCTATTAACAATTCACATAGCATCCTCATGGAGAAAATATTGAGAATAACCCATTCACTTTCTTCAAATCTAAAATTCTATTCCAAACACCCAAACAAAACCTTTGGCGACCTCCAAATATTACTTTAAGATGTGCTAGCTTGAATATTACCGTAAAACTTCCTATCCAATCTATTTGATCACGAGATAATGCTTCTTCTTTGACATGTTTGAGCCTTCAACACCCACTGGTTTCTAAAAATATGAACAACAAGGTTCGAGATTGGCTAAAATTGTTCAAAAATCCATCAAGGTACCGAGCATGGCATTTTAGGAGGTTATATCCTAAGAGACATGAAGGTTACTAGCAATAGTGCTAACATTGTTAATCATTGTGATGACATCATTGATTCGACACATGAGGCATAGAGTTGCCTAGTAGGCATTGATAATGTAGGGACCATGTTCATGATTTTGAGATGTAATAGAAGTGAGTCACTTTAGATATGTGACATATGTGAGGCATAATTGGAAGGATAAAGACATTAGCGTCAGTTATTCTTGGAAAGCTACGAGTCATGAAGAGGACAACAACAATTGTTTCATTCCATATGTGTCTTGTTAGGCAATAGTAGGCCTCAAAGAGAGATAACACTTATGTGATACCAGTCACCTCTTGGAGTGTAGGAAAAAATCAGTTTACTCGAAATGATAATATTCTAGCACCCTGAATGTGATATGGGTTTCAAAATACATGAAGTTGCATTATACTCTTAACAGTAACTAGCAAAAGGAATCTATGCCACAAGCCTACGAGGATGAAAAAGAAGTTGAGCATTTGTGATATTACAATCATTCTGACATCTTAACCCTTCACAATAGTTGATCTTATTTGAGAGGACTAGAGATACGACGAATCTGTCTTTCAATTCAATATACTCATGATATGTGTTAGAATCTGAAACATTCACGAGTGAAACCACATAGCTAGGATATCCTAATATTGGGGTTGAGGGACTTAGTTGCTGTCCCTTGACTATTGGGGCAGTGCCTTAGCTGGTGGCCTTTGACTCCGCACACGAAACATTCATCTGTGCCATGTCGGCATACCCCCAAATGACGCCTCCTACACTTGGGACATGGGGGCCTCTGCTGCAACTGAGAATCCCCATTTGACTGGACCTGCTGATTAGATTCCTTATTGCCTTGGTAACTATGGACCCACTGCTACTGATCAGACTGAGCAACTGACTGCGTGGGTCCGGATGACACTCTCCTATGTAATACCTTTCCATCATTACTCCCACAGTATGAGCAACTAAGATTGCCCATGGATCGGGTCTTTTTGTTATTATCTAGCTCTCTATTTCCTTTTAACTTTCGATCCTCCGTAGCTTGAGAAAACGCCACATTTTTCCATAATTCATATCACAATTCAAGGTAGCCGTAGCGGCCTCATTAATTACCAAGGGACTAAGTCCATTCACAAACCGGCGTACTATAGCCTCTATAGTGGGCAACATGTAAATAACATACTTGGACAGGTACGCGAATTTCATATGGTACTCCCACACACTCAGGCCACCTTGCCTTAGGCTCTCAAACTCAGCGGCATGGGCCACCTTAGTTTCGGCAGGCAAGAAGTGGTCAATGAAAGCATCAGTAAACTCACACCACCTTGCCAGAGGACTTCCCTCCTCACCGGACTCCTCCCATATCTCAAACCAATAATATTTCACCTCTTTCAGACGATAGGAGGCCAACTCTACTCCCTCCGTCTTTGTAGCATGCATAACCCGAAGTATTTTGTGCATCTCATCAATGAAGTCATGGGGGTCCTCCTCAGGATTAGTACCCGTAAACACTGGAGGATCTAACTGATGAAACTTGTTGACTCTGGAACTAGCAGATTCCCCTGGCTGACTGGAAGGAGTAGGCCTAACACTCGATCTCTGGGCTTGAGAAGCGACTATCTGTGCCAACATCTGTATGGCTCCCCTAATATCAACATCAGAAACACCAAAATCAGAAGCCGGAACTGGAGGTGGAACTGGTATATTAGTTGGAGGAACCGTTAGACTTCCAAGTGTGGTCTGATCAGTTATGGTAGAATTAGGTAGCGTAGTAATTGGGGGAATATCCTCATCCCTCGGGTGCTCACCCGCATCATCAAATATAGGATCAACTTCCACTCCCGAGGTGACATTGGCTCTTTAGCCAGTTCTTTCCTTCTTCTTAGGTACCATGTACTGAAAATTCGAGCAACTCAGGAGTTAAAGGACGAACAATCTTACAACCAAGTTTATTGCACGATCAAGGACATGAAAGAAGGGTATTATTCCTAAATACCCATGTAGCATCCTAATTATAGAAGTGGTCGACAACACACCGATAATAAAGACTCTACTAGACACGGCTCTGAGACATCCTATGACACTTTAAAACCTTAGGCTCTAATACTAAGTTTGTCACGCCCCAAATTCGGGGAGCGCGACCGGCGCTCAACTGAGCAAGCCTTTTAGATTTCATTCTACCCAAATTCATCGCTGAATAAAGAGGAGATGTACTCTGTTAATCAAATACTGAAGTGATTTCATTAACTGCTTCCATCTCATTCTCATTAACAACATCATTCAATATTTCCAAAATAGTACGAGTTTATAGATTTAATGAAAAACATGTTGTCAAATACCAACAGTTCTAATCCAATTCCTAACATCAAGTACTGCTATCACTGATCAATGCCACCTGTTGTAGAGCCATCTGCATCTATTAAAGATGCAGCGCCCCCAGCAAAAGGGACGTTAGTACTGTCGAATAGCACTAGTATGTATAGCTAGAAATCCTCTTTCAAAATATAATGCCCATATGATCTATGCGCGGAACACATAACATAATGTAATTGAAACATCCTATACAAACAAGGACAACGGAAGGGGCACCTATTGTCTGCATTAATAATGTGTCTCATTAGACCGTCCTTAGTCTTCACATATCATATTATACACTTATGCGTTGCATAGACCGTCCATAGTATTTATTCATACCGTACACCGATACTTCTTATACACAATGCACCTATGTATTTCATAGACCGTCCACAAGATTTCATATCACAATATACCTATGCGTTTCATAGAGCGTCCACAGGATTTCATAAAATAATATACCTATGCGTTTCATAGACCGTCCACAGGATTTCATAACACAATATACCTATGCATTTCATAGACCCTCCACAGGATTTCATATCACAATGTACCTATGTGTTTCATAGACCGTCCACGTGATTTCATATCACAATGTACCTATGCGTTTCATAGACCGTCCACATGATTTCATAACACAATATACCTATGTGTTTCATAGAACGTCCATAGGATTTCATAACATAATGTACCTATGTGTTTCATAGGCCATCCACAGGATTTCATAACACATTGGAAACAAAAGTACAAATATGTACATCTTATAATCTTTCACACCACATATCACATAATCCGTAGTTTCAACCACTTACAACATTATTATTTCATTGGCTCTTTTGGCCGTACATATGATGCTTCATTCATGGTGCAGTGGCCGTATTTCATATTGCACACTTTCATTTCTTCCCTTTCATAGATTATCATCATAATTATCAACAAGTAGAATATTCTAGAAATCACAACTTTAAGTTCATTAGTAATGAAGACTTTAAACACAATAGATTTCTTTCCAATAAATGGAGTAAAATGATTAGCAATTGAAGCACAAATTAAAATCATGCACAATTTCTACTCACTAATATGTAAGAATGTAAAACACATTGAAAAATTCTTACAAAGCATAACATTATCTAAAACAGCCACATATTGGCATCACTTGAGTTCATAAGCTTTTAGCCAATTATATTATTAAAGTCAATTTTGCAATAGTTGAGTCAAAGTTCTTTTCCTAATCTTTATCACATTATTTCATTTCATTGGCACCATTGGCCACAAGTATAACTTTTACTATTGGCACGTTGGCCACACTTTATATCTACAATTCACTGATTTCACTTCCAACCGTCTTTATAGGTTATCAACAATAAGACATTTTTAATCAAGACTTTAGGTACGGATATGAGCAATTAAGAGTCTTAAGAATATTGAGATTTTCTCACACAATTTGGCATACTAGCTTTCATTTGAAATACGGTTCAAAGACACAACATTTTAATACGCAACCCATACTTTGAAACTCACGGGAACATTATGGAGTTCGATTCCAAGAGAGAAAGTTTAGCCAACATACCTCAATTGAGCTTTTCTTAAATTACTACAACGTTCCAGAAATTCTTGCAATCCCAATCTATTTTGAGACATAACAAAATTGAACCATAATTAAGAAGACATTCATGGTCTCGGCTCATTTGAGCATTTTATCAAACACTAGTTGCACAAATGTAACCACAAGGTTCTTCTACAAGATTTCCTTCACTACACAACCCAGTCCTTACTTATTTAAGCGCAACAATCTTCCCACAAATCTTATTGGTACATGCAAGTATACATAATACTCTCATATCCAAGAATCATACTCCTAATAAACCATCTTCTACCCAAATTTGAAATTAAAAACTAGGGTACGGAACCTTACCTCTTAGATGAAGAACTTGTGGGTTTTCCTTGTTAATCTTCCAAGATTTGAGCAAGACGTGATAAATAATTAGCCTAAGGTTTCCTCTCTCTCTAAAACGCTCCCCCTTCTCTCTAAAACATCATATTTTTGCTCAAAAATGGCCCAAAGCATGTATTTAACGAAGTAGGGTCGGGTTTTAAAAACCCAAAAATGGAGCTCCGGAACAGGTTCTGTGATAGCATATGCGATCACATAACCAATATGCGGACCGCATACCAATTGCATAATTGCACACCAAAATGACCAAAAGAACTGTATGTGTATGCGGTCACTATGCAGTCAGCATAACTGTTCTGCGGTCGCATAATGCACCGCAGAACAGTTATACGATCGCACAGCTGACCGCATAATTGCTTCTGGACTAACCCTCTCCTTCCTCATTTATGCGGCCATTATGCGGCTCGCAGAGTGATTATGCAGTCGCATAATGGATTGCATAAACGTGCTTTTCCGCCAAAAAATTTCCTTTGTTTTTGAGTGCATTGATCAACCCAAAAGGTCCAAGCCGCGGTGAGCTTGCGAGCCACGAAGAATTTCTAAAATCCTTAAACACGTATACCTACTCCGGCACCACGAAACCTTGAATTCATTTGCGAAATTTTACAGGCCATTACACTTAAATACTTTGAAATTTTCCGGGGTGTTACACTCACTCTGCGGCCATTATGCGGTCCGTAGAGTGATTCTGCGGTCACATAATGGACCGCAGAAACGCATAACACTGCAAAACATTTTTCTTTACATTTCAGTGCATTGTTCAACCCGAAAAGTCCGAACATCTCTACGCCTACTTTGGCATCATGGAACTCGGGTTTTTAGGAAAACTTTTACGGGGCCTTACATCCTTCCCCACTTAAGATCATTCGTCCTTGAATGAGGATAAGAGTCCATTATTAGCACCTTGTGCTACTTAGTTGACATATCCTACATTAGCAACCCCAAATTTAACTAACTCTCTAAATTCTCAAATATTTTTGCTAGAGTTTCGTTTGTAACTAGTCCTATCCACCTGTTAGAGAGCCCTAGAAGCACATCTTACAAACATGTATAGAACCCAACAACCTACCATAACTCATAACCATGCCAACTGTGGCCTCATGTAAACAACATATAATCAAAATGAGCATCTTTACATCAACTGAACAAGTGATACAAAATTCTTAGGCGATAGGTTCGTAAAATAAAGGATTACACAACTATTCAAACAAGTGAGGATACTTCTTCTTCATCTCGTACTCGGCCTCCCATATGGCCTCTTCAACCTGCTGGTTTCGCCATAACACTTTCACGGAGGCAATTTCTTTATTCCTCAACTTTCGGACTTGCCTATCAAGAATGGCAACCAGAATCTCTTCATATGAAAATTCTTCATTAATCTCAATGGTCTCAACCGGCAAAATAGCTGACGGATCTCCAACTACCTTTTTCAACATAGACACATGGAATAAGGGGCGCACTAATGACATCTCGGGTGGTAGCTCAGGTTTGTACGCCACCAGACCGATCCTATGGATGATTTTGTGTGGCCCGACATACCTCAGACTCAATTTCCCCTTTTTCCCAAACCTCATAATACCCTTCATGGGGGAAACCTTCAAGAATACCCAATCATCTTCTTTGAACTCTAAGTCTCTGCGACGAACATCTGAATAGGATTTCTGACAACTCTGAGCAGTTTTCAACTGCTCCTTTATGATCTTAACTTTTTCCATAGCCTGATGTACAAGGTCTGGCCCTATCAACTCTGCTTCCTCAATCTCGAACCACCCAATGGGAGATCTACATCTCCTACCATATAATGCCTCAAATGGTGTAATCTGAATACTTGCATGAAAGCTATTTTTATAAGAAAACTCTATGAGTGGCAAATGATCATCCTAGCTACCTTTAAAATCAAGAACACAAGCACGCAACATGTCCTCAAGCGTCTGAATAGTTCGATCTGCTTGCCCGTCGGTTTGTGGATGGAAAGTTATACTAAGATTCACCTGAGTACCCAAACCATGCTTAAATTTCTTCCAAAATTTTGCCGTGAACTGAGCCCCTCGATCGAAAATGATATAAACTGGAGTACCATATAGCCTGACAATTTCCTTGATATACAACTGAGCATACTGTTCTGCTGTGTCGGTAGATTTAACAAGCAAGAAGTGTGGTGATTTCATGACTCGGTACCCAAAATGAGTCAAACTTGCGCGGAGTGCGAGGTATTCCTACCACAAAATCCATATTAATCATCTCCCACTTCCACATTGGAATTTCTATGTTCCGTGCCAACCCACTAGGCCGTTGATGTTCGGCCTTCACTTGCTGATAGTTCAGACACCTTGCCACAAAGTCCGCCACATTTCTTTTCTTTCATTCCACCAATAGACTTCCTTGAGGTCGTGATACATCTTCGTAGAACCTGGATGCACGGAATAACTAGAAGCGTGAGCCTTGGTCATGATTCTTTCCCGGAGACCATCTACATTCGGAACACATAGTCGCCCTTGGTACCTTAGTGTACCATCATCCATGCCAAGAATAAAAACCGTAGTCTTATGTTTTTGAATCCCCTCATTCAATTACACCAAAAATGGATCGTTGTATTGCTTCTCTTTGACTTTCACAACAAGCAATGATTCAGCCCTATTTTGCACAATTACCCGTCCTTTAGTAGAGTCTATAAGATGAACTCCCAAACTAGCCAATCGATAGACTTCCTTGGCCAATGGCCTTTGATATACCTCCAAGCGTGCTAAACAACCCATAGATTTCCGGCTAAGAGCATCCGCCACAACATTGGCTTTCCCCGGGTGATATAGAATATCGATGTCGTAATCCTTGAGCAACGCAAGCCATTTTCTTTGCCTCAGATTCAACTCATTTTGTTTGAAAATATATTGAAGACTCTTGTGGTCCGTGAATACCTTCACATGGACCCCATACAAATAGTGACGTGAAATTTTCAATGCAAAAACCACCGTCGCCAGTTCTAAGTCATGCGTTGGATAATTATTTTCATGATTTTTGACCTGCCAAGAAGCATAGGCTATAACCTTGCCGTGTTGCATTAACACACACCCAAGCCCAATTCTTGAAACATCACAATATACCACAAATTCATCTGTACCCTCTAGCAAGGTCAACACCGGCGCTGTAGTCAATTTCGATTTCAACTCCTGGAAGCTCATTTCACAAGCATCGGACAATTGGAACTTAACTGCTTTTTGAGTTAATTTAGTTAACGGAGAGGCAAGAGTAGAGAACCCCTCTACAAACTTCCTGTAATGCCCTGCTAAGCCCAAGAAACTACGAATCTCGGTGGGCGTTGTAGGTCTAGGCCAATTCTACACTGCTGAAATCTTTTGATGATCAACCTTGATTCCTTCTCTAGAGACACCGTAACCCAAGAATGTGAAAGATACGAGCCAAAATTCACACTTTGAAAACAGCACATACAATTGGTGCTGATGAAGAGTCTGGAACACTGCCCTGAGATAATCGGCGTGGTCCTCCCGACCTTGTGAATACATAAGAATATTGTCAATGAACACTATCACAAAGGAGTCGGGGCATTTGTTAGCCCAAAAGACATTACCAAAAATTCAAAGTGCCCATACCGGGTTCTGAAAGCTGTTTTCGGAATATCCTGCTCCCTGATCTTCAATTGGTGATAACCGGATTGTAAATCAATTTTGGAGAAGTACCTAGCACCATGTAACTGATCAAACAAATCATATATTCTTGATAGTGGGTATTTGTTTTTTATTATGACTTTGTTGAGCGCCGGTAGTCAATACACATCCTCAGTGATCTGTCTTTCTTCCTCACAAAGAGAACCGGTGCACCCCATGGCGACACACTCGGTCGGATGAAACCATTTTCTAATAAATCCTTCAATAGTTCCTTTAGTTCCTTCAATTCTATTGGTGCAATTCTGTAGGCTAGGATAGATATAGGCTGCATGCCTAGCATCACATCAATCCCAAAATCGATCTCCCTGTCTTGCGGAACCTAGGGAGCTCATCAGGAAAGACCTCCAGAAATTAATTGATAACTGGCACTGACTCGATTGTAGGTGCCTCAGCAGTGGTGTCCGTGACTCGGACCAAATGGTACATACACCCCTTGTTGATCATCTTTTTGGCATTGAGGCATGAAATAAACTACCTTTTGGCATCACATTATCCCTCTTCAATTCAATAACTGGATCATTAGGAAATTCAAACCTCACAGTTCTAGTTCGGCAGTCGAGCTTAGAAAAACATGAATAAAGCCAATCCATTCCCATAATTACATCAAAATCAACCATCCCCAATTCAATGAGATCGGCCACGGTGTCCCGACCACGTACCGTGACAACACAACCCCTATAAACCTATACGGCCACAATATACTCGCCAACCGGAGTAGATACAAAGAACGGCTCAGGAAGTTGTTCCGGTTCTATCCCAAATTCCTTAGCAATAATAGGGGTAACATAGGACAAGGTGGATCCGGGATGAATAAGAGCATATACATCATGAGTTTGGACAGTCAATATACCTGTGATGACATCTGGAGAAGTCTCTGCACTCTAGCAACCAATCATAGCATAGAAACGGCTGGGTCATCCTGAACTCTGTGCACAACCCCTAGCTGCACCATGTCCTGCGGGTACCAGAGTACCTCGAACTGGAGGGGGTGTTGAAGATGTAGCAGTTGCAGAACTAGATGGCTGTGTTGTGCCCCTGCCCGCACCCTGGCGGGATGAACGACACTCTCTCTGAATATGACCCCTCAATTTGCACATGTAAAATATAGGTAAGTCCATGTAGCAAATCCCTGAGTGCATCTTCCCACACCTGGGGCATGGGGACTTCGCTACTGTGGGATCCTCCCTACTGATCGGCCCTGATGGTGGGGTACCCTGCTGCCCTGATTGGGCCTGAAGTGACATCCTTGCTGCTGACTATCTCTGCTAGCGGTGCACTGGCTGAAGACTGAGCATGAGATTGGGTTGGCCCTGATGACCCTCCCCTGAAAGCTGATCTCCCCCCACCAAATGACTCCCTAAATTTGCGGTCCTCTGTAGCTTAAGCATATGCTACCATTTTCTCATAGTTCATTTCTTAATTCAAGGCAATTGTAGAGGCCTCATTGATACCCAAAGGGCTAAGTCCTTACACAAATTGGCGCGCTCTAGCCTCCATAGTAGGCAACACGAGAATGGCATATTTTGACAGGCGCACGAACTCCATGTGATACTCCCACACACTACTACTCCCTAGCTTAAGATTCTCAAACTCTACGGCACGAGCTGCCCTAGTCTCGGCAGGCAAGAAATGGTCTATAAAGGCATTAACAAACACACTCCATCTCGCTGGAGGGCTCCCCTCCTCCCGAGAGTCCTCCCACAGCTCAAACCATGAATATGCCACCCCTTTCAGGTGGTAGGCGGCCAACTCCACCCCATCTGTCTCAGTAGCGCGCATAACCCGGAGAGTCTTATGCATCTCATCAATGAAGTCCTGTGGGTCCTGCTCGGGATTAGTATCTGTGAAACTGAAGAATCCAACTGCAGAAACCTGTTCACCCTAGAACCACTAGAATCTCTTTGCTAGCCAGAGGATGTAGGTGCAACATTCGACCTTTGGGCCTGACAAGCCACTATATGAGTCAGCATCTGAATAGCTCCCCTAAGATCCCCATTAGAAGTACTAGAGCCGGAACTGGGGCTGGAGGTGGAATCGGAATGCTAGGTGGAGGAACCATCGCACCCTCAGTAGGTGTAGGAACTGGTGTGGCATGGGCCGGTGTAGTGGAATCAGGTAGTGCAGTAGTCGGGGGATTATCCTGACCCCTCGGGTATTCACCCGCCTCATAAAGTAAAGGGTCAACTAGCATTAGCTCCTGGGTCAGTTCTTTTTCTCTTCTTAGGTGCCATATACTGAAAGTTAATGGAATGCACGAGTTAGAGGAGGAACAGTTGCACAATTAGTTTCATCGCACGATCCAGAATATCAAAGAAGGGCATTGTTCCTAAATGTCCAAGTAGCCTCCAAATTATAGATTTGGTCGATGACATACCGATAAGAAGGACTCTACTAGACACGGCTCCGAGACATCCTAGGACACTTTAAAACCTTAGGCTCTGATACCATGTTTGTCACGCCCCATCCTTGGGAAGCACGACCGGCGCTCAACCGAGTGAACCTGGCCGAGCAAGCTTGTTAGATACTTTCTACCCAATAACCCATGATCAAGAAAAGATGTGATTTCATTAATTATACAGTAAGAATCTCATTCATACAATCCTAAATCATTTCATTAGTCATTGCGCCTTTAAGTCTCAAAATACACATTTCTTATAGTTCAAGTGGAACAAGTGATCAAACACAACATAACTTGTTTAACATTCCCAACACCCATATACAACCCACACAGTGTCTTCGGGGCCTCTAAATATACAAAATAGAGCAAACATGGTGCTGGCAACAAGGCCCCGGCTATTCCTTAAAAGGTGACCATGATATAAACAAAATGTACAATACATGACCCCGGAATGAAATGTGGCTCACCGAGTCCGCTGAGAAGAGGATGCAACACTATCTGTGATCAACACTGTCTACTATGTAACCACCTACATCCATTTAAAGATGCAGTGCCCCCAACAAAAGGGACGTTAGTACCGTCGAATAGCACTAGTATGTAAAGCTAAGCATCAACTCAATAGAATGAATAATAATACAAGAGGAACTATCAAGAATTCAATAAGGGCTTCAAATAATAGTAAAACAACAGGTTAAGGATCATAGTTGCTTTCAAAACAATTTCCATATTATTATGTTGGGTTATCTTTAGCATCAATATTCCATAATTCACAATACCCCCGTATTCATACACGGAGTCCGATCTCGGCCCGATCGGCTAGTCCATCTCATTTGAGACATTAACACAATATTTTTATAATTTTCGGCACAGTACCACCATGTGTGCGGCATGGCATCTGATCACGGCCCGATAGGCTAGGCCATATCATTTGACACATTACCACAATTTCATTCACAATACCAAAGTGTTCTTACATGGAGTCCGATCTCCACCCGATCAGCTAGAACATCTTATTTAAGACATTACCTTCTCCAGTCAATCATCTCATATCGAACTTCTTTCATATACTTTCAATTCATTGGCACTAGTGATTACGATCACAAAGTCATTCTTGTCACTTGGCCATATTTCATAGTTCAAGTTCCCTTTCCCATCTTCAAATATCATTATCAATATCGTCATCAATAGGGCTTCCCATTCAAGACATTAATTCACGTATGAGCAATTTGGGAAATATCAGGCACATAGGGGCCTTTCATACGATTTGGAAAAAAAACCATTATTTCAATCTTGACACGAAATCTTAACATTCCTAACACATATTCCACATTTTGAACATATTCTCAAATGGCAAGATGACATGATGAAGCATTTAGCATAAACATTGAACAAACATCCCTCAACACAAATACATTAGGAAAAGCCAATTCAATAATGATCAAGGACTTACTCCAATTACATGAACACTGTGGGATTCGATTCTAAGAGAAAGGGGGTTTAGCCAACATACCTCAATTGAGCCTCTTAAAACTCTAAGATGTTCCAGAATTTTAGCCACTTCAATCTAATTTAGCAATATAACAAAATTGAACCAAAATTATGAAGATGAAAATGGTTTTAACTCATTTGAGCATAATATCAAACACTAGGTGTGCATCAATATCTTAAGGCCCTTTTTCTTTGTGGAGGAGTCCATCATTCCCCAACCCATTCTCTGTCATTTTTAGCTCACAATCTTCCCACATACTACAAGGATACATGCATGCAAGGTAAGCACTCCCATCCCCATGAATCACCTTACTAATGGGCCATTCTAGTTACATTTTGAAATTAAGAGTTTGGGTGATAGAATCTTACCTCTTAGGAAGAAGACCTAGGTGCCTCTCTTGATAATCGTCAAGATCAAAGTGATAATTGGAGAGCAATATGATGAAGATCACTTCTCCCACTAGGACCCTCTCTCTCACTCTAAAAAGATCAGAAAATATGCTCACAATGGTCCATGGGGTGTGTTTTAACGGGATAGGGTCGGGTTTAAAAACCTCAAAATGAAGCTCCGGAACCAATTCTGCTGTCGCATATGCGATTGCATAATGGTTATGCGGTCCGCGAAGTGACTGGGAAATTGGGGTGCCAAAATGGAAATGAACTGATCTGGTCTGTGGTCACTATGCGGCCCACAGACCTATTCTGCGATCGCATAGTAGCCGCAAAATTGACATCCAAATTGGCCCAATTAATTGTCTCACTCTACGGCCATTATGCGGTCCGCAAAGTGATTCTGTGGTCGCATAATGGACCGTAGAAATGCATAACACTGCCAAACATTTTTCTTTACTTTCTGGTGCATTGTTCAACCCAAAAAGTCCGAACCCGAAATTGTGTTCTACACCTACTTTGGCATCACGGAACCCGAAATTGTGTTTTGCAGCTAGAGAGCAGATTTCCTCACTCTATCAACTCCTTTTTTATGGTCGGGAGGATCCACAATTCTTCATTGATCCATAAGACCAAGATTCCATACCGAGGGTGCACATTGAACCCTTAGAATTCAATTACCCTGCTCTATGCCAGGTCTTAGAAAGTCTATGTGTCGATAGACATAATTCCCCTTTTATCAAGATCTAAAGGGTACTCAAGCACATCATTTTCGTGGCTTTATAAACTTAAAGCACCAAGCGCGATTGGAAATGCAATATCTCCTATAGTTACGAGAGTTATGGAAATCTCTTGAGAGAAGGAACGCTTTTCTAATCAAGGAAAACGCCTCTCTAAGAGAAAAACTTTTAATTCTCGACAGGGAAGCCCCAAAAAATTATTCTTTGTTATGTTGCTGTCGTAAAATAGCATTCCTCGTTTCGTCGTCGATCTTCCAATTTCTTCCGGTATGCCGCTCCGCCAGCAAGGAGCGAAAGAACCAAGTTTTCTATGGTGATGTCAGAATTTGCACCTATTTGTATCTATTTAGTGATCAGTCCGCTAGTTTCTTTACTCCCACTCGGTCATCCTTTTTCTATTTTCTTCCAATAGTTCGACCTATCCAGAAAAATTGTCAGCATACGAATGTGGTTTCGATCCTTCCGGTGATTCCAGAAGTCGTTTTGATATAAGATTTTATCATGTTTCCATTTTATTTATTATTCCTGATCCGGAAGTAACCTTTTCCTTTCTGTGGGCAGTACCTCCTAACAAGATTGATCCGTTTGGATCTTGGTCCATGATGGACTTTTTATTGATTTTGACGATTGGATCTCTCTATGAATGGAAAAGGGGTGCTTCGGATCGCGAGTAACAACTAGTGAGAGGGCAAAAATTGGAGGTAAGGACAAAGGAAAGAGCGATGCCTACATTAAATCAATTGATTCGTCATGGTAGAGAAGAAAAACGGCGCACGGACCTTACTCGAGCTTTGGATCAATGTCCCCAGAAGCAAGGAGTATGCCCGCGTGTTTCAATGAGAACACTGAAAAAACCTAACTCGGCTCCACGTAAGATAGCCAAAGTACGGTTGAGCAATCGACATGATATATTTGCTCACATTCCAGGTGAAGGTCATAATTTGCAGGAACATTCTATGGTCTTAATAAGAGGAGGTAGAGTGAAAGATTCACCAGGTGTGAAATTCCATTGTATTTGATGAGTCAATGATTTGTTGGGAATTGCGGATCGAAGAAGAGGCAGATCAAAATATGGTGCGGAAAAACCCAAATCGATATGAATGGAAGATGCCTTTGGAACTCATTTTTCTCGGTAAGGATAGGTACGAAGTCACTCGACTAAAAGGAGAGGGAAATACCACAACGTTACACCCCAAAACTATACGGAGCCCTTCTGAATGACCTAGAATACAGTCTACTAGACTAGCCAAGAAAGAGTCTAGTAGACTATATTCGCCCGTGGAGGTGAGTGGAGGAAGCTGTGAAGCTTTTAACTCTAATTACCAACTCGGGACTATATTAGTAAAAAGCGGCATTATCCCTTTACTCAATCCCCCCTCGCTTACCACCATGAACAACACATTTCCCAATCAATTTCTTTTTAATTATTTAATAAAAAAAGATGGCAAATCCTACCATTATATTTTCTTTTTTCATTTGGATCCTATCAACTTGGAGAGTGTCTTGATTAAGACACTTCTCGTATTCGGAATATCAAGATCGACTAAATGAGAGTGTGGATAACATGGTAAAAGCACAAATCAGCCACATTTTTTTGGATCCCTATTTTTGGGGAAAGGATTGTGGCTAAGCCTTATATTTCTCCCAAACTACTTTACTCACTAGAAATCATTCCACACACAGGAACTGGAAAAAAAAAGGGCTCGAACTACAGGGATCTGATACCTTCTTCCCTTGGTATGAGAAATTGGTTATGTAGGCTGACAACATTTCCTAGGTTGTTTCGATCAGGCCAAATAATCGATTGGTAGTATGCCTGAGATTTCCAGAAGAACTTCACCCTCTTGAAAACTGACTAATCAAACAAATGGGGTAACTATTTTTTATGAGAGTAGGGAGTTTGGGTTGGTGTGAAGTGTACCGCACTTTGGTTACAAGATCGGAAATTCCATTCTCTTTTTACCATCTAAAATCAAAGAAAAGAAAGAAGGGAGAGATAAACAAATAAAGAGCTAACATTCTTTAAACTTTCTTTATTATTATGTAAGATTATAAGGTTCAAAATTCATCGGCGTAGGAGTTGCTACAATTGAATCAGCGGGAGTTACTACCGGTATTGGAAATGTTTTCAGTTCCTTAATTCTATTGCGAGAAATCATTCATTGGCAAAACAATTATTAGGTTATGCTATTTTGGGATTTGCTTTAACCGAAGTTATTGCCTTGTTTTCCTTAATGATGGCCTTCTTAGTCCTCCTTGTATTTTTGAAAAAAAAAATAAAAGAATGGAAGAGGGCTAGTCCCCGAAAATGCCCGGTACTTTAGCGTTGAGGACAAGTAAGATTATTATCTAGTTTATCCGCCATCATTATCACAAATTGAATATCCTGTTAATGTGCCAGCCCTAGCCCGTCTTGCTCTTCCAATTCCATTTCGAGAGTCATCATATCTCTTTTGGACTTATACATGCATCACCCTTTTATCTTTCGGCATCGACCCATCTTCCTCCTTGCGATGCAAAGGCAATGTCAAGGAAGGTACTGTTCTTGAATATACAAAGGTAAGCTGCCATAAACTGATTTCCATTCATCTCTCTTTCACTATCATGTTCCTCACTAACCCGAAAGGCTTTCTTTAAAACATACTTTGGGGAGGGGATCTTTGAACCTTGTTTGATATCCTCTCCCCCTTTCTAGACAAGAAAGGAGAAGGGGAAGTGGAACTCCTTTCTTTTCATATTCTCTTACATACGCGAATCTAGGTCCAGCCTCGCTTGCATTCAGTTATCAAGGGGGATGTCTACTCTTTCATTTACATACGCAAGCTCTCGATTAGTCGCAATCACACTTCTGTGCAATATGCAATGCATATTAAAGTACTTAGCGGCCAAGCATCAACAGAGTAGCCTGCAGATTAGTGCCCGATGATACAATAAAGGTTGAACCATCAACAACTCTAAGTGCCCCAGTCTTAAGTTCCTAACAACAACTTTCCCAACAAGGCAGCTGCCATGGTAATGTGATATTTTGGTCAAAACGACAGAACTATCCCATCAGAAAATCATTGGATAGATCAGCAGGCAATGAAGGTCCAACATACCCGAAATATATATGACCAAACTCTCGTTGGTACTTGAAATCCTACATGGAGCGCCTTTGTTGTACATCATGAATATTTCTGTTCACACAGCTCTCCACATCCATCATCGGGATTTTGGAAGTAATGAAACCTGACTATTGGGTTAACCTTAACATCAGTTGATGCTAGTCTGAGAGAACCAGCAGAGTGGGGGCCAACAATCTTTTCCATCAAGGTTGCCACAGTAAAATATACCGGAGAGGGGGAACTCCTAACAAAAGCACCATGATCTGTGGCTTTTCTCCCAAACATCTCCTTCTGCACGAGTGGCTATCACGCCTAACCTTTGAAATTGAGTTGCTTCTCTCTCTTATTCCTTATCTGGTTCTGGCTAGTGGCTTGGAAGCAAGCTACCTGCGCTATATAGAGGGAGAAGAGTAGCAGGATTGAAGAAGCTGGTTCAAAGCTAAGGTATCAGTCGGCTTTCTTTCCGTCTTCTTTTCTGCCAGGGGTAGATGCCTTAGATTAAGAAAGGGTTGGTAGGCCCTTAGTCCATTCCCGATGATCCTCTCCTAGTCAATTGCTTGGGGTTTCAAACCATTGCTCTCTTTTTTAGTCGTATCAGGTGCATCGACCTTGCTTTGACTTGCCTTGTCCGTATAGTTAGTAATCGATGTAAGAAATATTCGTTTATGATAAGTGGTCCATTCCACCTTAAGAAGTTGCCCATTCTATTAGGTTTCCTATAGAGCGAGGGCCTCTTCTTCCTGCCTTTTCTGTAAGAGACTTTCTTTCTTGCCTGAGTATGGGTCTACCTTCCTTATTCTTAGATGCCTTACCCTTCCTTATCCTGAGTTTTGGTATGCTTAGATTCCGGTTCCCCAGCCGACTGTTGAATCTCTTTTTGCCTTGGTGTGCGAGACAACAGAGGGGAAGCTTAGCCTTCTTTTCCCTTGCGGATCTATTACAACTAGCGATTCTGATAAACATTATTATAGAAATTGGGGCTAATTCAGTAGAAATCGGTCATACCAAGCCTCGTTTCATATCGCAAACAATGTCCAATGATTCATGAAAACATGCAAAGAGCAGAGCTGACGCATCTGATCTTTCTTCTTTAGTGCCAGGCATAAAAAGGTAGCACTAAGAGCAGGGGATGAATCTTTATCGACTTCCTTTTGAATAACTTGGATATCATCTTTATGGACATCTGAGAGAGGTTCTTTCTACTAGTGCTCCTTCTCCTGCTAATGCTAGTGCAATTTTGAAAGTTGTTAAAGCAAAGATTCGATACCTCTTTTATTATTAATTAATAATTGGCATTCTGTGATCGACCTAATCTCGTAATACATGGCTATGTCCCTGACCTAAGACTAATGCAATTAGTTCCTTCCTCCGCCTTCTCTTTCGACATTCTCCAATCGGAGAGGACAACCGATTGAGTCTGAACCTTAATTTAAAGATGGAAGGAAGACATGGATGGACTTAATTAGGAGCATGGGCAACCCTTCGCGCATGAGATAGCAATGACAGGAGATTGACCGGTCGCGGTCTAGTGATCCTCAGGGTTTAGGGCTCCTTCTACTGCTGCGACTACCTCTCTTCTCTTCTCTTTTAGAAAGGTAAAGGACCACCAGAGAGGTAAGTGCTTTCATGAATGCGGTAAACCAATCAATCTTTTCGTGTAATATCGGGGACTGGGAACCAGCCGAGCAAACTCGATTTTTCGAAGAAAAGAGAGGGCGATCTCCTAATATTTAGCTCCTAGATGCTCTACCTCTCTATTTTCAAAAGCCCTACTCACTTATGGCCCTATAACCAAGCAGGCAGGCGAGACATTAGAGCAGTTGTAGAATGGAGATTGTCATTCCATTTTTTTTATATGAAAGGGGTGGCATGTGAAACCATCAATCCCATATTGTGGAATAAGAGCAGTGGCACCTGCGAAAATAGGTTTTGAGGAAGGGATAGATTGACCTAAGGAACTGAACTAATGGACGAAGAGGAATAATAAGTCAATCTTGGTATGAATCGAAAGCGGGGAAACTGACCACATGATCGGCAATGGGCATAAAGCTTAAAACAAGATTCACTCATTGTTCAGTCCTCACGTAGACATGAAGGGGAGGCCCCACAGATAGGATTCAGATTTCAAAATGGGAAAGCATTTTTTGTTGGCCTATACGCTAACTCTGAATCAAAGATTTACTCACTTGCAACAAAAACATACTATATTTACTAGTTTAAATCGATTCACTAAGCCAGTTAAAAGTCTTATTACTTACCCAATTCCATCAGTGTGTAATACATCCAACATTCTCAATATTAAACGGTTTTGGCCAGCCAAAGCAAGACTAGTCATTGCACTAGAAGCGTCAACGAGCCTCCCGCTTCGGTACCATCTCTTTTTTTTACCAGCCGAGCTGCCCTATCAACCCTTTGTGGCGCTTGCTTACTAGATAGAACTCACACAACGTAAACATAAATGAGAACTAAGCATAGTCTGACTCCCTAGCGCACAGAGCAAGAGTAAGCTACTTCACTCGAGAAGAAGAAATAGGCTAACGATCGGCTCAGATAAGAATCCCTCCTCTCTTTCCAAGCTAGCTCAGATGCAACTGCTATCGAATTAGCTCTTGGGGATATCATAGGTAAGAAGGAAGCCAATGCTGGAGGAAGTGAATAAATCATAATAGGTTGTTAAAAAAGGTCTGTTGCTTGCCCGAGTAAGGTAAGGGATTGACCTAAGGCAAGGTTTACTTATCCCACGCTAGTGCTAGTAGGAAGCCTCCTTTCGAGTAGTCTCATAGGTCAAAACGGTTCCAACCATTCTTGCTAAGGCTCCTAGCGAAAGATCAAACTTAAGAGTAAGAAAATTTTCTTGTCTTAGACTTAGATAGCAGTTGCAAGTTTAAAGACCATCAGCGATGGGAAGACTTTTGTAGAGAAGTTTAGACAGGTTGACTCCTTTTTTGAGAATTCTTTATAAAAAGAAGAGAGGGATGAGATCGAAATGAAATAGTTGTATTAAATGAGCCCCTATCTCAATTACAAGTAAGGAGCTATTACCATATGCCTATGGTCTTCGTTCCTTACACGATAGATTGAGAGCCAGACTGAGATGCCCTATCGAGGGAGTCTCCAGCTCTACATCTATCTACTATTAAGAAAGGAAGGGGATAGGATTTAAGTTACCCAGCTCAGTAACAAACAAGGTTCGGAGAACAACCTAATTACGAAAGAACCCCTGTTGATTCGCCAAGGATCTACAAGCCAGGATTCTAGAGAAAGAGATGCTATTAAGAATACTTTAATAGAACCTTAGGACTTATCTTGAGTTGGGCATCCCTGACTCCATTCCTGACTAGCGAAGGGAGTGTGGTGAATCACTAGTTTGGATCGAAGAATAGGCACCCACGAATTAGCAGTATATTTGCGGGATATATCGAGTGGAAAAAAGGGATATCTATACACTGAAGTGCTACCAAACACGATCACCAACAAGAGAGTAGCAAGTGCTGGCTTGGGGCTCAGAGCTCCTTAAGCTTGGGTTCGCTTTGGGCTTGCGTTCGACCTTGACTTCAGGGTTGTCTCCTAGGACCAGCTAACAATAAACTTCAACACCAGATCTCCAGCAGATAATACCCTAAAATAAAGACGGGTGATTCGTCGATACCAAGGTTAAGGCTCCTTTACAAGCTCAAGAGAAGAACAAGAGGAATCCTAGCTTCATAACATAGGAACAAGAGCGGGTTACAAAACCTTTCGAGATGCAGAAAATAGATCCTCGCTCTCGAAATAAGAGATGCTAGCATTGATATCAGAAAAAACAACATTGATTGGTTGAAGCATGCTTCGATTAGCTTCTAGCTCGGTAACAAGAGAGAGATTGTCATCGGAGAACAAATCAAATGACGAAGGAAATACCACTGATTTGTCAAGAATATACATCCAGGACTGGTAAACAAGAAGCTAGCAACTCGATATAGAGATCGAAGAATGGGAGAATGACCCGAACAGGTAAGAGATACTGGCAATAGGCCTCAGAGATACAATCGATGAATCACCGGAAGGAAATACTGGTGATACGCCGAGAGATACTAGGAATTCTACGAATAAGTGCACCTGTACTATAGAGCTCCTCACCCACTAAAAAGAAAAGAGGTCGGGGAGGATCGATACATTTCATTGTCCATCCCATGGACAACTCCTTCCTCTTGCTTATTATTTCGTTTGAGTGCTGCTTGAGTGAAGAAGCCGGTTGACTACTTTCAACCAGACAAAATCATCTGATTGAACCGGCCTCCTTAGGGAATACACATTTAGTAAAAATCAGTACCAAGATTGACTAGTTAAAGAATCTCTATATTCTTAGATGCCCGCCAAGACGTGAGAAAGAACTAAAATGCGAAAGAAGCCCTTCGATCAAATAATAGTCCCATCCCCAATTTGGATATTCTATTCGTCAACGGAGTCATGCTCTTTGAGTGAGATAGCGTTGACCGTAAATCCCCTTCTTGGGATTCAGAGAGGTCTGCGAACCTGTGCTTCGGCTTTCGCTGGCGGGCTTTCGTCATCTATATCCATCTCTGTCAGGGGTAAGTGCATCCGTACACACTAGACTCCTTTAAATGAAAAAGGGCTTCTTATCGGCAAATACCCCCTTCTAATAAATGTGTTTTTTGAATTAATGAAGGGTGGAAGATACCACGCTATGGATAAAAGCACAAGAAGTTTAGGAGGTGTCACCGTCAATCACGTAAGATAAGAAGTGACCTCAGTGTTCAGATTCTATATGTGGCACACAGACGAATCTTGCCGATAACTCTTCACAAGTAGGCGCGATGTCGATTTGAAAAGCAAGCATGATGCTTATTATCTTATCTTTATATACTTTAAGACTCTACTTTTATGAGTCTTAAGTGATTCCAGGACTGGGATCACGAACGGAGTTCAGTCACCTTCCACCCCAACTAGAAAGAGTTCCCTTTCGGCCAGGATAAATAACCGAGTACAAAAGAGAGAGTTATCTCGCGCCACTAGGTATTCTCTACCTAGCCACCTGTCACGCTTTCGGGTAGAGGTAGGCTCTTGCAAGATTCTTAAAGCCTTTCGAGCTGCTGTCGCTCATTCTTTCGTTGTTGCTAGCTTGTGGTCACTCGTCTCTTTGTTTCTAGAGGAGGCTTTTCCTTCGCTCATGTCACTTGCCGGTCACTTATCTTCTTTATTGGTTGCCAGCCGGTCGCTAGTCCACCTCACTCTTGATTGGTTTGAAGGCTTCTTTAGCGGCATAAGTAGAATACTGTTTAAAGTTGATTAAGTCTAGACAATGTATAGCACTCTGTCAGCGAAGCCCCCTACTACTAATGAGAATGAACAAACTTGGTCTAGCACAAAAGGAGAGAAGAATAAGCAAATGGATCAGAGCAATTAGCGAGACTCAGAGTGATTGCAAGCTATGCTCACTCGGCAAGTATAGAATCAGAGTTAGTCAAGCAATAGAGAATCTATTGAGAAAGAATCCAAGTGAGATAGTAAGAATGAGGACTATACCGACAATAAAGGCGATAGAGAAGGCACTCGGTTGTCAATCTAGCGACTCTACCACCCAAAAAGAAACTGAACTCGCTAATCAGAGATTGATATGGACACGAGCTTAGTCGTGCCATAAGGAAAAGACAAATGAAGAAGGCGATTGGAAAAAAGAATAATAAGAGGTCGTCACGACTAGCTAGAATGAGCAAGCACAGAGAAATTCGACAGCGACAGGCGAGCAGTATAAGCCATTCTTCTGCCTGGGGTGGGGCAGGGACATCCCTCTCTGTAAGGTGGGAAGGCGCAATTCATGACAAAGAAGGAATAAAGAAAATTAGACTAGTCGTACCAAGGCATAAAGGAGGGGAAGGTCACCCGAGAGGTGCGGTTGCTTGACTTCATAGAAGGGGCTTTGGCTATTCATTCCCCTATTTGTTTTGAAAGAAGTAGGCCTAAGCTAACTATGACTAAGGTAAGGAGCTATTCATAGGGTCAATTCCTGGTTCACCACTCATTCCCGAACCTCAGAAAGCACCTTATTTTAGGTTAGCTGTACTTACTTGTCGTGTACCGGCACGTTTTCGTAGACGGATTTGAGGGCATTTGGCTAGCCTATATCTCCATCTCTGCTCTTATTGCTCCACCAATAAGCTCCCGTAGCAATATTATCCCATGTGTTAGCATCTTAGGAAGCCATGATATGATAAACATAAGTATCTCCTTCCATGTGAGGCCGGCGATATGGATGAAGTGTATACCCGTATGTGGTAGGAATCGATCCAAGGGCTACTTTCAGGCTCTACTAAGAGAATTTAGAATTACTGGCTCTTAGTCATCGCTCTGTGAAGGAGTGGGTGAATAAAGATCCGGCGAAGGTAGAGCTAGCGCACAGGAGGTGACACTAACCACACTCCTAGCTAGGTGCATTCTCGTCGATCCACCACAAAGGTTAACGACGTATTCGACTGAGTTTGGAAGAAAAGAAAGGGGCAGCATATTATCCATGTGCAAATGGAGATGCGGTCCAGTTCGAGCATATCCTCTCCATATCTCGCCAGATTCTTCGATTGCAAACCTATCACCAGTAGGAGATCTTGTTCCCATTCGAGAGCTTGTACTTGCGGATCTGGAAGATCTCTAAGGTGGAGTTGATCCCATGGATGCCGAGAGCATCAGAGCCGATTCACTAAGTTAATTAGACAGTAAAAGAACCTCCCCATCAGTGAAAACTCTTTATCCAGTTGATGAAGATCCCGAAACGAAGTCCCTAGTTCACAAGCCTGTTCCATAGTTAGCCCGGGTTGAACCATACTCCGTGGAAGCACACATTTTGGGGCAAACAAATCGATCAGGTCGAATAATCTGTTCCAGTTCCTGCTACCCCTCTTGCCTCTCAGCATGAATGAAGTTGAATACCCGATCTTCTCGGACAGAGCTTAGTCATCTTCTCTGCTTTCCTTTCTTTTTTGTTATGTTAGTAGAAGACTTAATCCTTAAAATTAGAAAGAGAGAAAAAGTACACGATAAAAATACAGAGCTAACCTCAGCAATGGAGGAAGGAAGAGGAAGACTACTAAAAGTACTCGACAAACAAGAGTGCCGACTAAATAGAAAATATAGTATGGCAAGATTTTCAATAAGCGAGTGAATACCCGGTAGCATTGATGGAAAGAGGTAATGGGAGAGAATTCATTTGATGAAGGAGAAAGTCCCTCGAAGGAAGAAGCATCTGACCTATCCTCGATCTCTTTCTCATTGGGGAAAATAGCTAAATGGTAAGAAGGAAGTGGCCTCAGTGGAAGAGGAGGGTTAGATCTTCTTTAGCTTTGCTGGGAAGAAAGAGTTTGATAGAATTAATCTGCTTTCCTTGGCGACCTCACTGGAACTATTTTCATCAGGGTAGAGGGTAGAAGGTCTTCAAAAGGAATCAGTGGGCTACAAAGCGTTAGCCGGCTCAAAGCGTAGAGCGATTTAGGATCAGATCTGTACTGGATTAGGCTTTGGATAGTTGGATAGATCGCCTTAAGGCTTATAAATGCCATTGATGGGCAGGCAAGTGAATTCTATCTATGCCTAAGATGAGGAAGAATATAAGCAGATTTTTGCTTGGCATTACTATTGTTGCACCAGTCTTCCTTCCTTTTTAGTAGCCGAGGGTGAGAAGGAAGTGCTCACTCTTCTCGTAGGCAATTTCATTCGTAACTATTCAAGTCTTTAGATCTGTCTTTGACAACGATTTTACTTTATAATCAAAGGGGATTTACTTGATGGATAGAATCTTCTTACAAGAGGTTTTAGGTAAATCATACTTCCTTGCTATCTTTTAGGTCCCTCTTCTCTTGCTGATCTAGAACTCGAGGAGGAGAGAGGCTCTGCGAAATAGGGATTGCTGCTTCCACTGCGCTACCTTCCTAAGCCCTTAATTCTTTTCCTTTTGCACATGCCTTGTCGAAGTAGAAGATGTGGCATTAGTTCAAAAATACTTTCATAAAGTTGCAAACCGGCTTCTCCCTAACAGGGCATTCTATGCAACTTCAGTTAGCTTTCCCCCGCCACCTACTATCTAGCTGCAATCCTTCCCTTAACCCTAATCGTGCTTAAGACATGGAATTGGTTGCGTATTACCCCAAAAGTCAATAAATAGAAGGGTGAGGAGGGATTTGTTTGGCAAAGCAACACTGATTAGCTTGCCTAAGGGTCGTAGCGGAAGAATTCCTCATCTGCGAGCTATTGGGGATCTATTCTCAGGAAGGAATGAAAGGACTGACTTTCCTTACCTAATAACATCTTAATCTATGATTTACGAATATGAAATAGGAGGATCTAGCCGAGTAGTAGGCAGTATGCGGAGAAGAAGTCAAATGCGAATATCTCTTTGCCCCCATCTTTAGTCAATGCTTTGGCCTTCGTCTCTTTTACCCTTTTAATTAGTTTGTTGCATGTGTAGGGGCAATTTTCTAACCTAATCGATAGTTGTTAGGATGAATCAAACGTGGGATAGATATGAAATCTCTGAGCAGATTTAAATCCCTTACTTTGCCATTCTTTCCAGAATAGGATTTTGCTTAATATCATTTAGATGGACTCGAATCCTTTCATGTAGGAGAGTCTTTGATGGGCATTGAATTTGGATAGATCCAGTGGTCCTTCTTGCATGGTCTTGGCCTTGCTTACTGGGTTCGCTGAGGATTGGATTCCCTACCTGATGAGTCTGACTAGGTTATTAGGCACCTTTAGTCTGGGCTTTCTCAGGCCTATCCAGAAATCTGAACTTTCGTCTACAGAAGGTCTAATTCTGAGCCAAAGCTCTATTTATTGCCCTATTCCCTTTCCTTACCAAAGTCACTAAGTAGGGGCCGGGGCGGACTGCAATTCGTCTGAGCTTAGTCTTCTCTTCTGAGACGATTGGAGGCTGGGGAAAGGGCACTCTTGAAGAAGGGCATGTCATACGTAGGGGTGAAGAAATATACTTCTCTTATAGGAGAGGTGCTATTGAATGAAAATGAAAGCCTTTGAAGTGAGAGAATGAATCATAAAAGAAATAGCTTTTGACTAAAGACACAAACGATGAACAAAATTCTGCTTTAATAAAGTAGCTCGGGGTAACCTTAAGACAGGACATTGGGGCGAAGGTATGAAGGTACGGCAATGCAGCCGAGTCTGGTTTGAGGAGGAGTGGGACTGTGAAAGCGGCAGCAAAGGGAAAGGACTTTCACCAATTTCTTGAGTGACAAGCGGATGTTGGTGAAAAACAGAAGTTGAGTTCAAGTTTGGAGCACATGGCATAAGCCAGAGATCCCGAGATGACTCTAAAAGCTAACGAGATGATTCTAGTTAAACCGGGCATTCCTCAACGCAAGCAAAGATCTTTCAAAAATAGAATCAAGAGAAAGTACTATAACCGATGTAAGTAAGATCCACTACAACTAAAAGTCGATCCGGTACCTTCCTCAGGGTACACAACAACTAGTGTCATCTCCTTTTCTCCTTTTAGCTTTAGTCGGTCAAGTAGCTTATTCAAACGTTGTGAACTCATTCCTGCCTTTGCAATACCAACACATCTTGTGCCATAGAATTGGTTGTGCTCTGCCTCTTCCCCTCTGTCAGAAGATTGCCTTATGTAGAAGGTTGACTCTGAACTTCAGTCAATGGGAGGAATCCCCTTATCTAAGGTTCTTTGTATGGCACTCTAAACTCTCTTTCTTACGCGAGACAGAAAGGGTAACTACCGAAGCTCTTAAACTTGTCCTATCTTTGGAGTCAGAAAATTGAAATAAGAATTGTCAAGTGATTCTTGATTGCTTCTACTTATGTAGATGGAGTCCAATACGCTACTATATATACTTAATATTCCCAAGACAATACCAGGAGTACCTATCTTATGTGATATTATACTAGATCGTAAAACTCTTTCCCGCTATACCCAGCCGATTCTCAAGGACAAAAGGCATAGCATTAAATTTTAACAGAACGATGAAAGCTAGGTCTCTACTCCTTCTTCATGAGTAAGAAAGGCCTTGTTATCATCTATATCGACGTAAGGTGCGTAGCGGTGTAGAGTCCAACTAAGACTTCCATGAAAGGTCTCATTCATCTTGATTGAGGAGTTTCTTACTGACTGCTAAACCTGCTCCTTATGAGAATGGTTTTACCCCGCTCCTCAATCTTATTCTATTTCCAATCATGCTTCTGATTATCTTTCAGTTGTGGAAACAAGCACCTATTCCTATCGGTTGAGTAGCCCAAGCTCCCTAAGTATTGTCCCCTCTCCTGTGAAAGAAAGAGGTTGATGCACCCAGCTACCCGAAGTAGAGCTTTTTTTGTCCCACTTTTCCGTTTAGATAGCGTATTGATAATCATGTCAAAATACACCAAGACCTGGGCCCAGGTTCTCTTTCTTTACGAAAGGGTAGCTTTAAACAACCTGGTTCCAAACACACCAAACAAGCAAGCAACTCCCCTTCCTTAGCGTACCTGTCAATTAAGGCATTCTTCCATCTTGCGTATGTGTTATAGCTCATAGCTCTAAGCCCCAATTCCCTTGTGAAAAGAGTTGTCGCCTTTAAATCATCGAATAAAGAAAAGAAGGAACCGCTCGAAAGGGACCACACAACAATAACTCATAACTGGAAAACGTAACAACAATGTCTCCTAGCTGCAAAAGAATGGCTCCCAACTGAAAATTTCTCTCGATCACTCTCTAATAGAAAGCCATTTTTCCTTTCGCAAAAAGTAAACTTGGACTTCATTCCTAAGCGGAGATTTGGACTACATGGACCTAAGGAACCCGCCGACAGGGGCAGCCTTGCACAGTCGGAAACATTGATTTAGATTGGTAGGATCTTGTCTTATTTTTCCTAATTTATAAATTGCACTCAATCAACATAGTTTTCACTCATTCCTTCTCGACCGCCTCTTTTCTAGTCACTTTTGATCAAATCTTTCTTGTGATTTTCTATTCTCTTATGAGAAATGATTTGCTTCGTTTGAGCCGTCATCACTTAATGCATGTAGGGGGGCTAGGACCTTTCCCCCACGACCTCTTTTAAAGGAGAACCAAAAGAACAACAATGAACTCAAAGCTAATGATGGAGATCCGCAACTTGAACAAGGTACACGAGATCTTTCCTACACCGTTCTACTTCGACTTCTTTTAAAGGTGAAAGAGTAAGAAGATAGACCGACTTGCTCTTAAATTAAAAGCAGCAAAAGTAAGTAAGTAGGCTTTTCTCCTCAAGAACAATCTTGACTTTTTTATACTTTATAATATAAGTCCCTTTAAACGATAGTAAATGGCCTGAAATGTAACGACCTACGAAAGAAGCATTTTTAGAAAAGAAACCATACCAATCCGGCAAACAAAGCATTTAAATAGTAGACACGGAAATAAGTAAGATGCAAAAATTATAGAGTCATAGCCTTCTAAGACTTTCATCTCCAACTCACTCAATCGATAGGTTGAGGCAATCAATTGGAAATCGACCAAAAGAACCTGTCAAGCCTTAGAAGTCAAAGCATGCATCACATATCATCATGCATAGCTTATTAGCCGTAGTAGCTACATAGGAAACATAAAGCAAATAGTACTTTTCTCCATTGTCATGCATCAAAATGGTTGTCTCCTCTCTCTCAAAGCAGGCGAGCTTTAAGCTTGGAAGATCAAGAAAAGTGAGAATGGGCACTCCTAGAGCTGCTGGAGCGCCTAACCCGGCTCTTACCTCCTTCTACCATTGCCCGCCTATGATCAGCATTCCAATACTCCGAAGCACACATCAGATACATAGAGTAGTAATTGGCATATCCATTCTCTCTCCACAATGACAATCTCCTGGTTCCCACCTAGATCTGGCCGGAGAATAGCAAAAGAAAGATCTCAAGGCTCTGGGAATATACCACTCCCGATACTCTTCCTCTGTCACCTCTATCTCCAAATTAACTATTTGATATGCTGAATTTAATATCATTACCAATGATTACAATTTAATCAATATATACTAAAATAAAAAATAGAATAGTTTCCACGTCGACGAGTAAAATGGGACTGCCTGGGATTGAAGAAAACCAGCATCCAGTAAAGTAGAAGAAAACTTTGTAAGCCCATTTTGGGATGCTTGTTTAAGTCCTTAAAGGGACTGATTAAGGCGGCAAACTGAGTTCACCCCCTATGGAGAATATCCGTGAGGGAGAGTCATTTATACTTCCCTTTTTGGAACATGTTAAGGCTTTACGCTCTAACTCACTGTAACAACTCTAGGTGTCATCGCGCCAAAGTTATCATTACCATTATTTTTCCACTGTCTGATTGCAGTAGGGGTTCATGTAGGATTGTTTAGCCAGGAGCAGGACCGAGACTTTTCTTAGCCAACACATCTTCACATTGCCTTCCCTCCAAATATGTCTCAATTCACACATCTAATCCTTTCTCATTAGCTCTCTGATTCTCAGGATAATATTTAAATGTGGAACCTCAGGCCCATCCATTGTGCAGCTTATGTATAGAAACCAGGGAGTCCGTCTCAACCTGAATGAGTCTATAACCCTCCTCCCAAAAGCTAGTAGTTTGGCTAAAAACAGATAATCAGAAGAAAATGATCGGGTAGGGATGCACAACAGGAACTTGCAAAGCCAACACAAGAGTAAAGAAATAAGTTCACCCTCGGCAATACACACTTGATAATACCCCAACAGCAAATCAAACTTCGTTAAGTATTGTGCTCCTCTCAACTTATCAAAAAAGTCTGCAATAAGAGGCATAAGGTACTTGTTCTTGATGGTCACTTTGTTCAACACTCTATAATCGATGTAAAACCTGAAACTGCCACCATACCTCACAAGCTAAAGCAGGAACAAGGGGCGCAAGCAGTCTTTAGAATTCTAAACTAAGAAAGACATACAAACCTCTCAGGACGGATAAGAGCCGTAGCTACAAAGCAAAAGAAGTTATTGGAGGTGATGCAACGATACTCAACTCAGCTTCTCTGGCGGCATTAGTTACTAGATTCATTCAGTGACAGCCTTAGGATAAGGAAGTCATTTATTTTCATTTAAGAAATAGGCGGCCACTCTTTCTCTTACTTTCTTTCATTTAGTTAGGAGTGGTAAAGGATTTCGCTCAAAAGAGACTCTTCACTTACTCAATTGGAATGACTCTTACCCTTACTTATCTCTTTACTCAGAGCAGTCCCTCTCGGAGTTATTCCCCGGCGCTGTGTCTTGTGTCTCCTTACTCTGGGAATGAAGCTGTAAGCCAAACAGAATACGGACTTGATTGCTTATTTCATTCCATCTCTGCTCCTGGAAACAAATCAAGATCAAGGACGTTAAAAAGACAGAGTCAACCGATATATCAAAGAGTCACAAACCTTGCTTCCAAATAGTCAACCGATATATCAATGAATCTTTTTCCCCTTTTGTGGTTTAGCCCGCTTCTTGTTACCTTGTTACTAAAAATATTCCATGCGTATAGAATGGGATCAAGACCAGTAGGTCGGTTCTCTCCCGAGTATCATTAGTGGGTCAATTGACATTTTTGATAAAAAAAAGAAAGGATAGGCCCGGGGACCCCTAATATAATATAATTTGATCAGTCCTCTCATGCGGACTCTTATTCGATGTCAATCGCTCAGCTTCTTTGTTTAATAAAGGGACATTCCCCCTGAGTGAGACCATTCCTTTGTCTTAACTCGGGCTGAAAAGGTAGATCAGCCCCTGATTTCACTCTTTTTGATTTCAAGCTACAAGCGCCTATTGTTTATTGGTCCAATGGCCTCGCCGCTGGCTGTCCCTCTATTAAAATGCTAGGTAAGTGGCGGGGAATTACCCATATTCAGTACAAGAAGAGTGGAAACTGCTCATACCTTTCGGACTTTGGCATTCGCCTGTCACCCGTAATCTTAAAATACTGACCTCAATAATGTTCGCAATCATACCTTAGTTCAGGATCTACATACGAGTATGTAGGAGGAGCTACTGCCTTCCTTCTAATTGGTTCGAAGAAAAAAGGAAACAATAAAGGTTCACTTTCATTGGTGCTTCCCCCTACACGTATATTGGAGTGAGAGCGGGCGCTAGCTTCTTAAACATGATTTTCTATGAAGCAAGAGGAAATAGGTATAGGCTGGATCAATAAAAGAGAGATAAAGAAAGTGTGCAAGATTCAAATCGGGCTATCTCTGAAGGAAGGTGGTGGCGAGGAAGGGTATTTCGAATCTCGATCAAATAGCATAGCACGGGACCGCGCTAAGCATAGCGAGTTAGCTATGGGCTTTATTTCACTACCAGAATCACAATTTGGCATGGCTACTAGGACTTGGGTCTCTTTCTTCGGCGGGGCATCAAGTACATCTATCTTTACCGATTAACCATTTTCTAAATGCTAGAGTAGATCATAAAGAGCTACCACTTCCTCATGAATTTATCTTGAATCGATATCTATTGGCTCAACTTTATCCTAGTTTGCCGAGGGAGCAACCCCATTTTTCACCTTGAATTGGTCAAAATATGCGGAATTTCTTACTTTTCGTGGAGGATTAGATCCTGTAACTGGGGGTCTACGGCTGACTGATATTGCCAATCGCCATTTATCTATTGCATTTATTTTTCTTGTTGTTGGTCATATGTATAGAACCAATTTGGAGATTGGGCATAATATGAAAGATCTTTGAAATCCTTGATAGTCTGGAAAGGGAACGCGAATCTAGCCACCACTTTCTTTATTTAAAGAAAAATAAAGAGGGTGCGGGTCAAATCCGCATCTCTGCATCCTATACTTACTTCAAGGGATGGTGCATCCGATACATGATTAGTTAACGACGATTCTCAACAACATCTGTAAGTTATCGAGGCTTACTAGACGAAATTCAATAAAAAATAAAAACTTTGGATTTTTTTTTAGAAGGAGACGAACTACCTATAGATTTGTATGTAAGTGCACGATAGGAATTACGAGAAAGCTGGCAGCCAATCAAGAAAGAATCACTTCGGATAATTAGACTAAGCTTCCCCCTTCTCTCTCTTCTTTAGCAAATGATGAAGCAAATCCCGAAAGTCAAAGTATGAAAGCATATGTTTTTTCCGTTCAAGATATTGCTTATGTAAAGATGGGGTGATTCTCTTATAAGATCTTCTTTTTTTCTCTTTTCTTCTATTAGTTAACTTGGATTAAGAAAGTTCCGCCCAATAGCGCTTAGCCATGTGTCTGTAGACCGAAATGGTCTCGCGAAGCCGGTCAACGGTATACTAAGAGCAAGTCAAAAGTAAGAGAAGGGCGCGAGAAGTTTTGTGAAGGTAGAGAGAGATTTAAAAATCAGACTTCAAGTTGGTGTGTCGCGTGTTAAGGAGGCAGAGACCGCCCCAGGCTTCGCCCTAATTCCCATCTAAGGTTGAATAAGATTAGATTAGTCTCACTAAATTCGTTCTCGAATGATTTATCGATGGAATTAGGCCTATGTCTATGAGTAACTCTTGGGTAAACTATTAAACTAATAAGAGTTGTATCGTCTAACTCCATTCAAAAATGAAACTTGAATTTTTATAGAATCAAATTCTAAAATCATTTCTATTTTGATCATTTCTTAGATTCTGTTGAATTGTATCGAATCCATTTTCGATTTTAAAGCAAACAGTTACCTTATCAAAGTAGAAAACTTTTTCTTTTTACTTTAATTTAAGTTTAACTCATTGGATTCAGTAATATATTAGTTCACATAATATCTTGAATGATTGAGAAGAAGAAAAAGTTATCACACAATCGCTTGAAAAAATCTTTTTTTTTGCTCCAACTAATAGTAATTTCTATTCGGTTCCACGGTTTTTCTTTCAATACTGCCCCATCCTTGTAGCTAGATCAAGAAAGAACCTATGGATCGAGATCCACAACTATGGATTCCAATTATTCTTTTGTTAGTTTTGCTTTCATCGAATATGATCTACTACTCTTATTTGTAACTCGACCATTAACTTCTTCTTTAAAAAAAAGGATTTCAACAACAAAACTGCTTCCACAACTACAAAAGGAAAATTTATATATCTTGCATATACAGAATATGAGAATCTCTTTCGTTGAACTGAAAGAATTTTCTATTGATTGGAAGATCATTTTACATCAACAAGTAATGGAAAAAAGAAATTATTTAGTACTTACTTTTGATACTAATTCAAATTGACTTGCTATGTCAAAAGAAGGATAGCTATAATGATTCGGTATACACTCAAGACACCCTCGATACAATATTGATGATCTCACAAAGATGCAATTTTAGTGAATTGTCATTTACCGATCTCATCTTTTACGGAATCGATCCTCTTTGACTGTACAAGAATATGTGGAGCTCAGCATGTCAGGAAGCACAAGAGAACTTTTGTTTGCTGATATTATTACCAGTATTCAATACTGAGACATTCATAACATTACTATACCTTCCCTATTCATTGCGAGTTGATTATTTGTCAGCATCGGTTTAGCTTACGATGTGTTTGGAAGCCTTCGGCCAAACGAGTATTTTACAGAGTGGAGACAAGGAATTCCATTAATAACTGACCGTTTTGATCATTTGGAACAACTCGATGAATTTAGTAGATCATTTTAGGAGGCCCTACTAACTATAGATTGAACCTATCCAATTTTTACAGTACGATGGTTGGCTGTTCACGGCCTAGCTGTACCTACCGTCCTTTTTTGGGATCAATATCAGCAATACAGTTCATCCAACGATAAACTTAATCTGAATTATAGAGCTACGACACAATCAAACCCGAACGAACAAAATGTTTAATGAATCATACCAGTCTCTACTGGGGGTTATTACTCATTTTTGTACTTGATTTTTTATTTTCCAATAATTTCTTCAATTAACAAAACGAAAGAGAATAAATAAGATTCTCTTTGCTCATTCGGAAGGATCTCATAATTTAATTATCCATGACTGTTTATGTCTCTAGCATGACCACTTGATGAAATCGGGAGGGAAGTAGGGTAAATGGCATATATTACTGGAAGGAATCCTCTTTTGATAATAGGTACTATAACTGGTATACTTGTAATCAGTTTAATAGGTATTTACTTTTATGGTTCATATTCTGGATTGGGTTCATCCCTGTAGTAATCGAATAAATTGAGTTGTCAACATGAAAGAGTAAGAACACAACGGGACTCCCATCATCTCGTAGAAAAAGAGTATGTAATGTAGATATTTCATAAGGGTCTAAATAAGACAAAGGAGTTTTCATAATTTCATTTTTTTGATCATAAATAATCGCTAACAAGAATTTGGTTCTTTTGAGAGATATGATCGGGAGGAGCTAATTCAAACCCCTCCGATAAAATAAGAACAACCCCGACATTCAACCCCCTAAATATGAAGAGGGCCCTTAGGAGAAAGACAGAAGGTCTTAAGAAAAGGACCCCGGGTAAGTTTCCCCTGCCCCCCAATACCGGCTGATCAACCTAGTTGCAATCCTCCCAGCCAACGCCTGGTCGACCTCTCCTTCTATAACTGAGCTCACCACTGTGAACTCCCTTAGATTAGAACCCTCATTGCCATTGGAAGGCACCTTGGACCTAAGGAGTGGAATGTCACTGAATTCCATCAAAATCCAACGAGCAACCCGCCGAGGTTACAACAATTATGTTAGACTAAAAAGAGCCTTGGGTTCTAGTCCCTTGGACATACCGTCCAGAGTCCAGACCGATGTTGTGCCTCATTATACAGCAACGAAACATACAATTAATGGCAATCTTGCATAGATAAAGCCTTCAAGTCCTATTATCGGAGAGGAACTTTTTCCATTATTTATCCTATTTCCGATCGGACCTTTACCTTGCTAATTCCTTTTCTATCCCTATATTAGAATTAGCCCGACTTCACATTAGAGTATTCTTTCATACGTTGAGATGAAGGGACCCGCGGACACACCATCAGAGCTAGATTTAGCTTAGGATCGGTCAAATGCCCCAACCCCATCATCGAACGAGGTTAAGTGCACCTTTCGGAGACATTGATAAAGAATCCATTTCTTCGATGAACGGCTAGACACTTCTATAGTGGGATCTCTTGAACCTATGAAACTCGTGAAAGTGGGTGAACCCCTTCCCTGGCTCTCCTTGCACATATCCCGAGTCACAGGGTGAAAATAAAAGTGGAAATAGAATTCCATATCTGCTGTGGTGCTTTGCTCCCTCCGGTTCGTAGATCTGTGGGCATACAGGACTTTTATGGAAATAAAGGATTGCTACCCTTGTCCCTCACAGCACCACCCTTGAAGCTGAACCAAATTCTTGTGCCGCAAGTGACAACCATTTTGGTACCTTAGTATATGTTTGGCCTCCATTTCCTCTTCTCTAGTATCTGTCCATCTTTATGATAGTGAAGGAAGAAATTATGACAATAATTGCGATAATGGAAACGAAGCATGCGGCAAGGCCTCCCAATCCAAAAACCCAATTGGAAGCAAACAATAGTAAAAAGGAAAAATCGAGAAGTAGTCTAAGTAGAGCCAAGGTAAAAAACATGGACAAACTTGTGTATTCGATCTAGTGCTCTCACTTGCCCCCAAGGGTCCGGAAAAAGATACCCAATGTTCATGGTAGAAAGCCAGGGTTTGGTACTTTGACGAGCTGACCGCCGAAAGAGCACTGAGACGAAGAACCTAGCTAGGAATTTCCTTACCTGTGTCTACTTCTTGAAAACCTAAACGGGCAAGGTAAGCGTATCAAGAGAAAATGAGCAAAGCAAGGGGAGAGCTAATTCCCGGCTAATTGAATGGAGTTTCCGGCTTTAAAGAATCAAGATCTAGTACCGAGGAGATTGATTTGAAGAGCTTTGGTGAGGTATGATAAGCAAGATAGCTCATTTCTTGGATAAAGGCTCTATATATCCTGAGAATGCTGACTTCTGCTCCTCATGTGGATGATTCCCCATATAAGAAGCAAAAGGTTAGTTTATCAGTTTGAAGATTGTTGCCGTGGGATCTAGCGGCTCCAGCCGCATTGACGATAGTCCTTCATTGCGACTTAGATTGCACGATCAAGATCAAAGTGTCCGTCCATTCGGTAAGTCATCTAGTCATCACCTTATCTTGCACGAGCATCATCGTCCCCATCACCTCCTCATCCTCAACCTCTAGAGGAGTGGAAGAGACTTCTTTGTCCTTCTTGATTTGACTTTTGCTCTGACTTCTTCTCATCTAAGAATTTTCTTCGGCCTACAAAAGCTTGGACGAGAGGGGAATATAATAAACTCAAAGAAGACCAGTGTCAGCCGACCTAGAAGAAAACACTAACAGAGATAGGTCAACTGATTAATAGGTATACCTGTCAAGCGACACAAACACAGGTACATAAGGAATCACATCATCACCTCGTTCTTACTCTTTGTCTTTATTAGCGTCAGTTGAGGCCTTTCTTTGATCATTCATGTGTTTCGGTGCTTGCCCTTTCTTTTAAGAATAAGGATCACCATCAATCTCCACGACGACTGTCACTCCTACATGATCGGGATACTTGTTTTACGTATTACGAGAAGGTCGTTGAAGTAGGATCGCTAGTGGGATAGTCCAGCGGTACTCCTTGCCTCTGTTGACACAATTAACTAACGGGGACCGACATACAACTTGCTTAGTAAAGTCTTTTATCTTTCATTCAGGGGTCTTGAATGATTAACAGAAACGAAGGGTGAGTGCAACGAACTAGAATTTTGGGCCAATCTTGTAGCGAATAAAGGAAAAAGGTCCCGGTAGGGGTCAGCAGCGTCGGGAGGCGGAGGTGAACAACAAGGACTCTCTCTCGTAGCCGATATCCCGCCATTCTTCCATAAGGATGGAGTTGGGCATAAGACAACTCGACCAAGGGGGAAAGGATTTTGAGGAGGATAACTCCTTTTCAATAATAGGAGCGGAACCTACTACTAATGTATGTAGACCAAGAACTTTCCATTTCAACGTGGTTCTCGTCTCTAGGGCATTTCCGCCAATCACTTCAATAGTGCCAGAATGCCCTACTCCTCGAGTCACTGGAACCGCTGACCCTACTTACAAGAACCTTTGTACTTCTTATGAGCCGGGATCGATCATATTCACATTTCCACTATGTTTCAGCCCCGAGCAGCCATCGAAAGCAAAAAGATCAGGTAGTTATATTTTACCAAATAGATGTCGATACTCCCAAACTGCTATAGAAGTCTAATTATCATTCCCTTCCTGTATCACTAGATCACTAGAAAGAAAAAGCGATCGAGGAGCAAAGTTATGAGCTGACATGAGTTGAATCAAAGAAACTAGTCCTGTCCAAAGAGTCCTAACCCCGGGAAAGTCTTTTGTTAGGGGCGAAAGCCGGCTGAACAAAGGACTTTTTTCAAGGGATCATCGACAAGAATTACTCATGAAGACCCAAAACCTCATTATGTGGAAAATGCTTCCAATCCAGGTCGGAAAGAAGGGTGGTGCCTTATCTCATAGGTGTAAAAACTTTGGGTCATGTGCTATCTTCTTGTCCAAAAGGCCAAGCCAATGTAACCAGAAAGGAAGAGTTTGATCCTGGCTCAGTAGTAGGACTAGTTCCCCCCTCGACTACTTATTGATCAGTTGGTAAACCCCCTTCCTTTCGGTCTAGTAGCTAGTTACCTCCTTTCATTCGAAGTCTTTGTCTAGCTTATCCCCCTTTCCAGCTAGAGTTGTTTGTATATAGTTCAACTACAACCCTTGTTAGCCGAGCTATTTTCTTCCGCCTAAAACCTCTCTTTATTCGGTTGAGTTAGCATCTACTTATTCTTTCTCTTCCTTGCTAAAAGAGAAAAAATCTTTCTTTCTATTTGTACTTTCCCTCTTATTCTACAACATTATTTAATATTTTGTTCGGTGATTACTTTTCATTTTATATAGCTGTAAAAGCTTCATTTTTCTTTCACCTACTGACATGTGCTTCGACCCTGCCTTTTTTTTATTCGGATTCTGCTTGAAACTAGTCCCCTTTTTGCATTTTTTCTAAGAAGTTCTGTTCCTATCAATAGAAAGATCTATTTCTTCTAGTCGTGCGCCTTAAAAATGACTTACTTCCATTTATATATGTAATTGTTGAGATCAGGCCTACGAGAGGTATTCAACAAGCGCCACTCAACTGCGCAAACTAAGCCCTCCATAGAAGTTCAAGGAAGTAAAGCTACATACTACAGGAAAGAGAGTGGCTTTTTCCTTTCTATTTCTTGCGGGCTATTGATTTTGGGTTGAGACTTTGCTTGCTTACTTTCACACTTCCTTTAGTGAGCTTCTTAAGGTATAAGATAAGGGGCACTCCTAGCATAGAATACCATTCTAACCTGTCTTTACTGGTAGATACATGCGATTAATTAGTTACCTGATTTAAAGAGGACTCTTGAATAAGTTGACTTCGCCTGGGCGTCATCTTTCCTTTCATTCACTAGTTGAGTACTTACTCCTGTCATATATAAGCTTTTCAATGGGTGCTTCGCTTCCAGCTCTTCTTGTTCGATAACGCTTCCCGTCCTTGTAAATATTATCCTCTTACCGCTCTTATGGATCAATCGGTCAACTGTAGGAAACTGGCCAATTGTTGTCAACTGGTATCGGTACAACCACAAATCTCTTGTTTTCTTTGTTTATAGCTGGCCTTACTTAAATAAATAGGAGTTCCTACTTCTAGATAGCTCAATCAGTGTGCTGGAGTTCCATTCTTTCAATCTCTCTGCCAGGGAAGTGCTCTTCGGGCTGAGGTCTAATTCATCTCGTTGGCTTATTGTAGAAAGGGAATCTTCAATCAATCATCATCTACATTATATAATATATATATATATATATATATATATATATATATATATATATATATATATATATATATATATATATATATATATAACAGATGAAGTGGGAAAGACTTCCCTCGGTACAGCGAGGGAGGAACCAAGCCTTCGCTCGATCACCGAACCCCCAGTCTTAACTACTTGAATATGTCAACAAACTAATAAGTCCTTCAATCTTCCATGTAATAGTCTCACCAGCCCGTAGACTAGTCCAGTAGTGGGTGAGTATAGTCTGTGCTTTGGTGGGCACCAGGCATCCAGTAAGAAGAAGTAGCTCCGCCAACATCGCACGCAATCTGCCTAGGAAGCACATAACTCTTACTAGCGAAGGGAGGTGATCAGCTCAATTGAAAGAGAGAGCGCATGGGGCATAAAATTCTTCGATCTTGCTTGTTGCACTGCGTGGTAACAAATTTCATTGATTGATCAGATTTCGATCAGAAAGGAAGGGAATTTTCTTCTCCCACCTGGCGGTTAAAATAAAAAGAAAGAATTCGTTGCTTCAACCTCTTTTCTTGTGGTAGGTAAGAGAGACAATAGAAGGGCGATGCCCTTTAATTAAGCAAAGAACACATCGAAGCTAGACAGATTGGAAAACTCCTTTATTATTAAAAGGACTAAACTCTGTAAATACCTATCTATATATATATATATATATTCCCCGGAATAAGGAACTTCTTCCCGATCCTATAAAAACATCCAGCAAGAATCGAACATACGAATTTTCCCCTTTACTAGGAAAGGTTTTTTAACCATTCATCCATGGATGCAAAAAGACTCAGTGAGTGAAATAGATTTTTGTATTCCTTCTCGAGCTTCTATTTCTTCGGTTAAAGGAAATTCAAGAAAATATTGAATAGGAAGATGTGTTTCCAGAACGAACAAGATACGGGAGATAATAATAGAATCAGTACGAGCCTGTGGCGAATACCCGTGGCATACTCTCTCTTAGTCGGGTGACTCATTAAACACACGGGGCCCAAGACATATACCACATGAATCTAATATAAAGTCCATTGGACTCCCATAATTGTTTAAAAGGATCATTATTGAAAGGCCCCAGATCCAGGTAGTATAAAATAGAAAAAAAAATACAACTTTTATGTATTAGAAAAATGAGGGGATAAAAAATTCCGTAAGGTTTCTTATTCACAATGGCTGTATCCAGACACCAAGCAGGCCAAAAATAAGGCCAAGTAATACCAACATAAATAAAAATCACTAGAAGAATTAGAAATATAGAATATAGGAAATGGTCCATTATTTGATTTGTCAGTTCTTCTTAGGAAGGGCATACTGGCGATACAACGGTTAGACTTACCCCATCCCAACCTAGAGCTAGCTTATGACGAACTATCCAATCAAAACATAGTTTAATAATTAGAATTAGATGCATTAAGGATATATATATATACACTCCTCCCCAAAAACTACGGATTATAAAACATAGAGCATTCTGAAGGGTTTCATCAGAGAGTAGGGTATAGAGAAATGAGAAAAGTACTGACCACTTTTGTCTAAGTACGAGTATGAGTTGGGTAAGGCTTTAGATCATAATGAAATTCATTATTTTTTTTCCTTCTCTTCTTCTTATATTGATCAGAAGCATCCAACAACACCACGCCAGTTTAGAATTCGATTCTAAGGGCTAAGGCCCCTTATGATTTCGTTCAGTTCCCACCACCAGTTCTAAAATACCGGATCCATTCAGTATAGGGAGGACTATTTTTTCCTAGCTTTCCAATTTATATGTCCTAACAGTGTTCAAAGCCTAACATCCTTGCAAGCTTTGGATTCTTTCCTATATCTAACCGGGAAAGAGGTTACCAAGCAAGTGAAACTGAAGTGAAACTGTACTCGCCTCTTCTCTTTCTTGTCCTCTTGTACTTCCGTTCTTCTTATTCTCCTATCCGAAACCGGAACAAGCTCTTCTTTAGCAGCCTCGCTTTGTTAGCAATCCTAGTTTGTAGTCTTTATTGACCTGGAACACAAGCTTTACCAGCTAAGCCAACCCAATTTTACCTTCGGAACTCTCGTCTCATACTCCTCGTTCGTCGTTCCAGGCGTACTCCAGTTAGATCTTCTCTTACAGAGCCTTGTCTGTTCGATTACTTTTCTAGTCTTCTTCCTGCTTCATTAGATAAAGCATCTTCATTAATAGATAGAGTTGGCGTACGTAGTGAGAGTCAAGGTCAAGGTTGATTGATGAGTTTAGTGTACAGAACGATCGATGTGAGGCCTAGGTCAAGGCAGGAAGTTAAAGTATGATTTCCCCCGTAGTTGGGGGCGGGGGTTAAGCGTCCGATTCGACAATGAATACTAAATGAAAGAGGAAAATCAATTTTCTCACCCGCCTACAATTGATTATGACTTATTCAGTAGGTCCTCCTTCCTTACATAATGGAATTCCAGGGCGTCTAGCTTAGATCGCATTTGCTTTTCCTTCCAGAGGAAGGAAGTTGGTTTATAACCAGACTCTGATGTTTTCTACTAGGTAGAGTATTTCAAAATAATAAGCTAGAATAGAGGGCGTGATAGTCCAATTCTACATAGTTCGGTGATCCGCCGAACGAAGTGGTTCAAACGAACCGGACTGGGAGAGAGAAAGAATTCTCTTTTCAAGGTTGCCGGTGGGCTGGGCCCGAGCTCAGTTTGAAAGGAAGACTCTTTAGATGAGAAGGAGGATGCTACCAAGCTGAGAAGGAAGAAGGGTAGTTCCACTAGTTGAGTTAGGCCGATATCATTAGATAGGTAGGCTGATCTCTGCTTTTGAATTCCTATTAAGGGAAAGAGTGAGACTTGTCTATTCCTTCTAAAGGAAAGAGAAGAAGATCACGGCTCCTCTCCTTACAATCAAATGGCTTTCAGCTCCTCTCCCGGACCTATTGATCAAGGAGCTCGGGAATGGAGCAAAAGAAAGATGAGTTAGAGAACCGATGTAAGTTAATTCTGACCCTGCTAGGGAAAGCAAGCAAACTCTTGCTCGACATATGGTAGAGTAACTATTTTCAAAGCCTGACCTTTCTGCCCCAAGGCAAGCATTCCAACCAAGACAAGTAGCTATAGATCTAGAGCGTCTTGCAAGGGCATCTGCTTGTCTATTTGTTTTCTTGGGACATGGTCTATGGTTACATCACCAAGCCACCCAATAAGCCTTTTTGTTTGCGTAATTATTGTATGGAATCAATTCAGGTCAGGATTTTTAACTGAATAATTACCAAGGAGTTGATTGATCACCAATTTTTAATCTCCATAAGAGTTGCAACTCTTTCAAATTCACAGCCATCTCAGGTCAAGTATGAGGGCTTGGTACTCTGCGAGATTATTGGAACAAGGTTTTGACAAGGTGAATGAGTGCGGCAGCACTTCTCCTTCAGAAGTAAGGAAGAGGACTCCAGCTCCATCTTGATGAGCAACACTATCAAAGTACATCTTCCATGGTGGAAGAATTTCGACCACAAGCACATCTTCATCAAGTCGTCAAACAATTCCCATTCAATAGGTATTGGGTCAAAGAACTAGGAAATTTTTTTCTTTCTTCTTTCGCTTTTTTGTGGGGGACATATTAAAGGAAGGTTTCAACCTGGCATAAGATAAGGTACCGCGCTCATTAGTCACTTCCCCTGCATGGTCAACTCTTGCCGGGTTCATGTATTTGAATTAATCATATATTCATTCTTACACGTAGAAATACCTATTTATATTGGTTTGTTCTTGCATCAATAGTAGCTTGAAGCTATAGTTTAAGAGAAGTGACAAGATCATCAAAAAAGGGAGGCACTCAAGCTTGACTATATGATTGGTAAGAAAGATTTTAGACATGAGCATACGCCTTCTTCCTCTATTGATAGGGCGACGTGACACGCAATGGATCGGTTAGAAAGGAGAACAAATTGATCACATGTCCCCTTCTCAACAACCTTTCCCGCATCAGTAGATAGTGTAGATTTCCTATCCTTGATCAACCTAAGGATTTTCTTCTCTCTATATTTAGTTACCACCGAACCGAGCCTATGCGAAGCAAGCCTACACCCTAGACTGGCTCCAAGCCAAAGTGATGAAAAGGCGAACGGTCGTATATCGTAATATAATATAAAAAGGTCCATGAGAGAAAGCCTAGCCCTATCTTAACCTTATGATCCTAGTCAGCTCGTCTTCGTCTTGAGGCCAATAACCAGTGACTCCTTTGTTAACCTCATGTAGAATATCTTGTGTAGTTGGGTAGGATAACTAGAATATATCTTTCCTTTAGTGTGTAACCGATTTATATATGTTAAGTTCCCCTTTTTTTTCTCTCCTTTGCTTTTCTTTTGCCCCTCTTTAAAGTAAAGTTGCTTCTTAGAGTTGGCTTTTGCAATTGCAATCTGTCTATGTCTGGCTCCTCACTTTGAAATCAAATAAGACCTTCTTTTGGTCGAGTGACTTCATTCTTCGTCTTCCTATTCCCTTCACTTTCCCAGTCGCTGCCTCCAAGGCCCAAGTACTTTTTTTATTTGATCAAATGATTGATTTAGATTTGAAATTCCTCTTTACCAAGGGAAGAGAGTGTGGATCAGGTGTCCTCTTTGATATTCCAAACCACCATCTTGGACTTCCAGCATTTGCTTCAGACATAAAGTTTGGGACTCAATGTGTGCCCTAATGAGGCGGGGAAAAACTTTAAAATGTGTCTTTTATGTAACTTGGATAGCTGAGTGGTCAATCCTGCACCAATCGTTGATGAGTTGTCTCGCTCGAAAGCTATAACGTGCCCCCCGAAATTGGTATCCATTTTGCCTGATATTTCACTCATTCGAAAGGCTATTGAAACAAGTCCTGATCCGAGACTTATCTTAAGGGAAAACCTTAAAAACTTATTTTGAGCAGGGTCCTCTGCTGGCATAATTATTCTTTTTCTTTATTATATTATGTATGGGAGTTTCCATGTTGGTGTTCTTTTAGCACGCGTGCCTCCATCATAAAACAAGATGTATATTCCGTACATTTTGTCGTGGGTGCTACTAGAAAAAATTGTTATCCGACCGATGGATTCCCCGGTTTTTGGATTTTTATTTCTTTATGTAAAAAAGAGTTGGATCAAAGGCCTCATCTCTGTACCCTTCCGTCGAGGAGGGGCCTTCAAGAGTACAAAGTGTTAAGAAAGATTGGATGTTGCTTAGTCGCTGCTCACGCAAGGATCTCGCCGCTGAAGCGTTAAATGTTCTTCTATTTAGCAAATAGAGTTTGACTGAGATAAAACAGAATCAAAAAGAGCTCTGGCTCACAACGAAACTAAAATGAAATTAGTTGGAGACAGTTTTAGTGGGGCACCCCCCTTATAGCAGGTATGCAACCAACCCTTCTTCTGAATACTATCTATAGGTAGTAAAAAAGAAAAAAATTGAGGTTTGATACAATTTGTGTTTGAAATAGGATACCTCATAGGTCATTTCTTTTCTCCCCTTCTGCTGTTATAGCTTCAACTTCTTTCTAATAGCTTCTTTCTTGGCTTCAAGGCCTTACTATCCCTTTGCCGCCTCCACAGAAAGATTGGTCACTTTCTTTTATTTGGATTAGTCTCTTAACTCAAATTCTCTCTAAAACGGTACAACAGATGGCGTAGTGCTGCCTATGCGCTAATTAGCTTCTGATGTATTCTCTAGCATTGATTTGATTAAAGGAAAGGTAAAGCCTTCACTTCCAGCTTTGAAGCTAAGTTCTCTATTCGGTCAATGATAGACTTTAGGCCTTACTTTACTCTTTAGGGGTTTACTCTTCTACTTAAGTTCCTAGCCAGAATGATGCCTTTGCGTGTCTTAAACTCTGATTCCTAAACTCAAAACTGGCCGGAAATACCCATTTTGAGCTCGCTCAGACGGATGTTCCCGTTGATCATGACTTTAAAAATTGTCAGCTTCTGTCTTTCCATACGGAGTCTGGCATTTTTCTTGTCTGTTTTATCTTTATGTGGCCGGTCTTTCTTTTCCTTTTTCTGATCGAAAGATTTTTTTTTACGCCCTATCGCTATAAAGGTTACAACCTAGGCATTCAAAAGGAGGGTTATGACATAAACAAATTACATAAGTGATTAGAGCAATGCCCCTTGCTTTGGAAAGAGTTAACATCTTCCTGTGCAGGATAGCCACTGACTCTTCCAATTAATTAAGATATAGGTAATGGCCAACGCGTCAAAGCAAAGTCAGGTTCAACAATCAACGTAACTGGTTCAAATACCAGAAGATAGGTCATAGAAGGTAGATTAGATTCGACAATCTTAAGTAGTGGAGTCGGCCCTTAGCCGAGATACGATACTACCAGCTAATCACTAGCTTTTCCTAGAATAATATCATACAGTCGGAGAGGAAGAATAATTCAATCATAAAAGGATCGGCGTGTAAACTTGAAGGGCTAGGGAACTCATTTAGCTTAATAATGAAAGTTAGGGTCAATCGGAAGAGGCCTTACCTCTTAGATGACCCAAGCAAGTCATTAAGCTATTGGATGGATTCTCCTAACAGTAGCAATATGGTTATAAGTTTTATTTATTTCTCGTATTGAGATCTTAGACTGAGTTTTCACTTGAGCTTTCCACAGCAAAGCAAGTCTACAAGCCATTGCAGTGAGGTTATAGGTCTGATTTCTTTCTCGTATTGAGATCTTAGAATGCTATACGTAGCAGCCCCCCTGCAAGGTTACTTTAGATAGCGGTATTTTCTGTATAAGATTGGCATCCCCATTCTAAGGTTACTTAGTACTTAGGTCGTGAGTTCCGCTCTTAGTAGCCTTTATTCCCATCCCGCGAAAGAACATAGGTTTTTCCCTCAGTTTCTGCTCTCCTTGCTTAAACTAAAGAACTACCTTTCACTTTAAGTAGGACTCTAAGAGCTCTACCTTAGAATGAGTTAGATTTCATGTGTTAACAAGAAGGAATGGCGGGAAGCTAAAGTGATGGCTCTAAGACTAGTGCAATTAGGTAATCGACCAAGTAATCCACATAGATGATAAAAGAGCATTCCAGCCCTAGTTTACTTATCCACTGGCAGTGAAGGAGAAGAATGGCAAGGTCTGCTTCCACAGTAAGGATTGCTACTTAGTCCAGTTCAAGAGAAAACAAGGGATGCCTCATTAAGCAAGAACCCGAGCTAATAGCAGGGCAGTTCAATTAAGGTATAGAGAAAGCTCCAAGCAGCTACCATTGATCAACCTTATTCAGGCACATCAATCAGATATCTTGCATATCGGATAACTTTCCTGGTGAAGGAGAGAAAGTTTGACAAACTAAGAAAGTCTCATTGAAAGGAGGAACTCAGACTGTGACACCTATTTTCACTAGTTTCAAAGGCTTAATTGACCTTTGAGATTGAATTTGTCTAAGGGGGTTCCCTCGTAAAGACTAAAAGCTCGTTACGCCGAATATAGTAGAGGTGCGATAGCGCTTTGGTAGTGAGTGGAAACTTACTTTCTGTCTGGTTAGGAGGAATTTCTTGCCTGCTAAGGGATTAGTCCAAGTTAGACCAAGAAGTTAGAGTTTGTATCTGAAGTCGGGGGGGCTGAATAGATAAATTCTCTTCCCATGTAGTGCTAAGAAGGACGTCCCGACAGCCTATGATGAAATAGCACAAAAAAAGGGTTACGCGAATTATAGTGTTAGTAGTTCGTGAGGCTAATTTTGAGCTAGATAGTAGATTGATGTTCACTGTAGCACTATCTGACCTTGAAGGTAAAGTTAGTGTACCATGAACTCCATCCCACATATTTTGGATGTTGTGGCATAAGTTATCTAGCTACATTCTATTACCGGTTGACACCATTTTGGAAAACTTTTATTCCGGTTACTACTTCTTAAATTACATTAGGTTCTTTGTCAAATACTAACTAATTTGAATCCATATTCGTTGGGGGTGTAACTTTGGTTGTTCTTTCCTTCGAGCTAAGATAGACCCTATCAAAAACTAGTTCCAGAAGCATCTTCCATTCATCTCGACCTAGATTGATCTTTGTTCTTATGATAATAAACCATCATAAATTTGTATAGTATATATACCCCAAGCCCTCTTTTTGTACCATTTTTTCTTTCTAAAAGAGGGCCTGGAACTGGGCTCTCTTCATAGACCCTAAAGGCATTAGGAAAAGATTTAATCAGCCAACGTAATAACTTCAATCGATAGAAAAATCTATCAAGACCTAAAACAAAGAATACCATCTCCCTGGGAGTTTTTTTATTTTGCATATCTCGAGTTTAGAATTCTGCTCACATTTTTTCCATCACGATTTTCTATTCGTGAGCACTCGCCTCGTCGATTCTTCCCCTTGTCCCTTTTATTTTGGACATTGAGATGTTTATGCAAAGCATTCTTTTCTACCCTATATAGGCGACACAAGCTACGGAGCTGTAGACTTAACACCTAAGGATATTTCTTTGACGGGTGATCGGGTCTTAAAATCCTCAGGAAAGTTTAAGCACCCATATACAATTTCTATTTTTCTTTCTATATATAGATATGGCTTTCTCTTGATGGAATATACCAAGCTAAATCTTCTTTTTAGAACCACAACTCAGTGAAGTAGGCGACAACTGCTATTAGGGTCTGTCTTAAGGCATTGGCTCTCTAAAAAAAGGATTTCCTATCGTTGCATGGGTTCCTTTTTGTATAAAACATATTGACTACAAATTGAACTAAAGAAAGAATATTGATTGTTCGACAACGTGAAGACTGCAATCTTGTCTTAGAATAATCAAACGGCCATCACGTGTCACATGGGCATCCCTACCAAGTAGAATAGTTGTGATATACCCATCAAGATTTAACTCTAAGAGGATACTATTCATTTCTTCTTTACACTGCTGCTCGCTTTAGAGACTAGACAATGGAAATAATACGTAACAGTCAGCCAAGTAAGGATAATAAGAAAGACTAGGGTATAGCTATTTAAATCCCCGGTCGAAATCATCCAACATAAAATTGTATAAGACCTTAGTGATTAACCCAACGTGTGGGATCCCTACTTCCGTAATAGAATAATTAATACTATTTTGGTCATAAACTGGTATCTTTAAAAAGGATGAAACTAATGATATTACATAGCTATCACGCACCAAAGGTGCCAGCTTTCGTAAAATTCATTTATGAGGAATAGTACCTTGTGAGGGTGCTAGATTCAAGATGAAAATAGTTCTAATCTTCCCCACTCCACCTAATTTGGCAAAGAACTCAGGAAGATCTCTGGGAAAACCACACGACTACTCCTGAAAGATAGATGAACGCATAAAACAACTATTCAACAAATGTGCCAGAGCGATTAAAATGAGAGCGTCCCTTTCACCGGGACAAACAACCCATTTATGATCAGTGTCCCATGGCTGACATAAAGTTTCAACATAAAAAAAATTGCCTCGTCTTTGGGAATACTTAATAACTTAAGTGGGGACAATGCACACTTCTCCTCTGAGATAATAATGATTATATCACATACGCTTAAAGGGGGCAACGAAAATAGATCACCAACTTTAGCATAGACATATAATATTGACCGGGCAAGTTGTTGTGCGGAGCGTGAATAAGGTGGATTTTTTCATGGGTCCTCAACATCTGAATAAATTCTGAACGAACAGTATCTCTATCTGGCTTTGTTATTATTATAGTGTTATTAGCACCCAGCCAGTAAGTAGAGATATGGAGAGAGGGGACAGCTTTGTCGCAGACACTTCGTTGGTTTCATTTATGAACTCCACTGGTCGTCCCTGGATTATAGGGGCTTTCCATTATATATAAATAAAGTTTCGTATCCTACTCTACAAATCCATTTTCCTTAAGCATATAGAAACCTGTGATTCAAATTTTCATATGCGGCTGGTTTGGTGAGTTTAGTGTTCATGGCTGGCTCACCTGATCTATCAGCTGAGTTGTAAGCCTCCTTGGGATAATTAACAATATCTCTTCCTATCAAAATGAGATTAGGAGAGTGCCCTTTTTAAAGAGCCAGCCTGTCTTTCAATAGAAACAATTGGCAATTACCTAAATCATTCTCTTATATAGTGTAGTCCCCATAGCAATGGACCTCGGTCTAGTGAGGTTTTGCATTTTTGGGAATCATTGCTAGGAATAAGGATTGAATTGCACCTGGTTTGCTCCTATTTGACTTCAATTACTATATGGAAATGGAGATCGTCCAACATTATGTTCCAGCACTGCCCCTGAATTAATCAACCAAGTAGAAGTTAAAGTTTACTTGGAATCCATATAGTCTAGTAGTTTCTTACTATGAATAGCCCCCTATTGTTAATAGAGAGCTTACCGCCCCGCCCTTTATAGTCGCGACTGTTGTCATGGAAAAAGAGTTTGTTTTCTGTCAAGGAAGCATGATTAACACAGCCTATAACATAAAGGCATTCGAGCCGCATCTAAACTAAATGTTGGGAAATGGCCCATACTCTCTCTTCTGTGGATATGCTATCCCTTCCGGATATTGTATGGGGAAGGGGAGGTGAGATATACTCATTGATTTTATATTAGATGAGCGGTCATACTATGATCGTTCGGGAGACATGGGCCTACGCGCTAAACACAAGAATGAATTTTTATGCGGTCGGTACACTCTTTCCTTTCTGCGGGCAGCCTATCAAATCGGATCACGTATTTTTGAATATGTCATTACATCATGTACATGTATTCGGTTTTCCATTTTTATTTATGTTCCTGCTCGTGCCCGGATAGAGAATGGGCACGACTCCCCCTCTCCCCGTTCTATCATCCAAATAGGCCGGCCGTTCTAAGTTCCAGAGTTGGGTCGGATAAGACCAGATCCAATCGGATCTGATCGTAGCTTCGACTGCAGGTGTCGTACTATGGCCGAACCAGCAAGGAGGGGGACAGCGAACCTCCTACCTGGTGGGCAAGGTTGCTTGCTAACTCTCAGTCACTTGTTAGAAGGAAGTGCAGCTTGATTGTCGAGGGGAAATCAACGAGAAGGAAAAAATAAGTTATATTATTCTATTTCCTCCTTGTGTAAGGATTGGCTTTTTGTTCGAGGGTATATTAAAAACCATCGTCTTTTCTTTGTTTGTATCACCGAGACATCCGAAGGGCCGGCCATATGTACCTCAGGAGCCCCGACCCATTCAAATCAAAATAGAACGAGCACCTACGACTAAGGGAAATGGAATGTCGACCACAGGTTGAGATAATCTTATAATATGGGGGCTAGTGACTGGTCAAGTCATTAAACTTAGTCATTTTGATCAGCATGGCTGCAAGTGGACTTGGTTTATGGGTTTAAACTACCTACGACTAAAGGTGTGGCTACTTCAACCAAAACCAGGGCGACCCCCTATTCAAACCAAAAGAAGTACCTCACCTCACTTATGAAGAAGTTGTTGGAGCTGGGCTCCAAACTATGAGAGTTTTCATTTTATCTTTCTCAGAGCGATCTGATCAAATTGGGGATCAAACCACTCTTGGTGTTTTAACTAGTCATTAATGGTCGGCTTAATTAGTACCCTTTCGGTATGTGTTGCGAACACTTTCATTTTTAGCCTCTCACCTTCTCTAGAGAAGCAAAACTCTAACGGATAGAACAGATAGTCAAACTACATAACTTTTTCTTTTTCATTACTTCCATGGTCATGCCTCGTTGCACGGCAGCACCCATACTATTGAAATGGTTCGTCAGTAGAGATGTTCCCACAGGTGCCCTTTTTTCCAATGGTACTATAATTCCTATTTCTATCTCTTCATTCCCTTTTTTGGTTTATCTACATTCCAGAAAATTCATACGCTCCGCGAACGGAGCAAAAAGTGGAGTCTTGGTCAGAGCAAGCCGCCTTATTCTATTACTAGACATAATTGGGAGAAGCGCATCTGAAACTAGAGCTAGAAACACTTTATTTCGTTTCATTCCCGTTCATCATTTCCTTATTCTCGAATCCAAGGGGGAGTTCTCATATTTAGAATCTTTCTGCGGTGTGCTCCATTTACTATTATTTCGTACTTTCTTCGTTTTGCCACGTGATAGGTCAGCGAAGCCTGAGCGGGTGTGGAGAAGGAAAGGCCAAACACTTCGGCCTAAACAGGAATGAGCAACGACGAAATGAGAAAATGAGGTGCCTCAGGCACCCCCATTTAGAAAGAAGTTTCGAAGGTTTTGGGCCTATAGCTTTCCCCGTCCCCCTTCATCGGGCGGTGCTTGTGTGGAGGGTGCGCCACCTGAAATTGGGCTTGAAGCTCTCACCTTACCAACAAGCCGATTGCTGATGGTTGTTGGTCACGACTACTATCAAAAAGCTCCTGTGAAGACGAATATTTCACATGGAGGAGTGTGCATCTTTATGTTGGGTGTTCTTCTATCATGCGACTAAGCGGCTTATGTGCGACCTGTGGCCCATGCCTCCTATTTGTTCAGGGTGGGCGGCGTAAATTCTGATTCAATCCAGGTATTCAATCCTGCCGCTGAGATGTTCAGTCAAGTCCTTAACCTTGATAGGAAGATGTCTTATTCAATAATTCGTGCATAAGGGTAAGGAACTTTAGATGAACTAGTGCGAATGGGTGTAAGCCTAGCAGATCGGAAACACCCAGTGCCAACCACACCGAGAGACATGAAAGCGCAGGTAACGCCAGTTGGCGAAGTGGCGTTCAGCATGCCTAGCAGTACAAAAAGAGGGGTCATGATGATATCATCTACATCCGTACCGCTCCTCGTGGAGTAGATCCCGCATACAACCAAGTCTTTGACCAGGGAATGAGAGAATTCCCACTACCGCTGGCAGGCCAGCCGGGCCATGCACGCGGTGGGAACGGGCTTTCCAAAAGCCAGCCCGGGCCGGGGTCAACATAGAATGAAGAGGACGACCCTAATCTTGTATTGCCTTTGCCAACTTATTGGATTGCGGGCGGAGAAAAGTGGACGTGGGGACTCGGGTCGGGGCACAGCGTAACTAAGAGAGCCATTCCATTTAAGGCGAGACAAAATGGGCGGGCACGGGCGGTCTGGTGTCTGAGCTAATTGGTCAGATGATGACTACATCACCTATTATTTTAGTATAAGCCGCCTATCCCGGAATGGAATGGGATGGAATAGAAATAACGCGAAGCGCTAGCGCTACGGGGTCAATTTTTTTGGGGGATAGGCTTGTGAAGAAGAAAGCTTATCCTCGCCCCGACCGACAACTGCTATGTTTCCCCATCTCTTCTAAACTTCCCCCGGTCTTCAGCCCAAGCTGTATGAGGCAAAAATGCATCCCACATACGGTTCGGAGGCCAAGCCCCACCCCAGCAGTAAGGGTCTGGCTTAGGTCAACTAACACAACAAAGGTACAGTTCACTCAACGATTGCCGTTGGGTTCCGAACTCCATATGGGGAAGGAGCATTGTTGTTTGCGAGGTCGTGATCATTTACATGGACCCACTTTTCATTCTATTTGTGGGAATTTAATGATCTATAAACCATCCCTCACGAGCGATCGGCTCATATTTGAGCATGATGAATCACTTTGTGCCGACCTGGTGCCAATCCACTTTCCGGCCTCATATGAGAATGGAAAACTAGAGCATTTGTTTCCATCGGTGGATGAAGAATCGCGAACATAATTATTTCTGGTTGACCATGTTTCGAGAAAAAAACTACTTTCGAGAAAGAACGAGCACGACTGAAGTGGCTATCCATACAAATCTATTTATGGATCTACATGCTTCGATTGGAACTGGAAGTTCCAGAACAGGTGGCTTGTATACCACAATAATAAAACTTCCTTTTATTTTTTTTATTCAGATCAGATTTATGTTGGCTTCGTTGGGAGGCTCACGTAGTTTGTTATGTCAACTCCCAAAGGATAAGTTGCGTTGGAATTGATAATGTTCCGTGGATTTCATAATTGCATAAAAGGAGTCTGGGTCTGGGTCTGGGTCGATACGATGAACATGAAATCAACAAATCTTGCTTCATTGAAGTCCCTCATGGAAGAAGAATTGGCTGATGTAGAAGGCTTATTTGTTATCGTATCCACCACATAGTTTACATACTCAGACAAGCTGACTCCAGTGCCTATAGTAATAGTCATACTAAAGCTACAGAGATCCCAATAATCAATCCTCTATGCCCCAATGTTGTCAACGAACAATCACCTTGCCTTACTAATATATGAATGTTTTTGCATTGTCTTCCCCCAACAGGAAGGAGAGCAGCTTATTCTAGCGATGCCCATTTGTCCACATCAAAAGGATAGGAATCACTCCGGCAGCAAGAGAGGAATTCCTCTAAGCCGTATCATCAATGTTAATAGCATTTATCGATGCTTCTCCATAATGTCCTGGTCTCACGATGTGGATTCGAACCACTGCTTCTCCTTATTGTCGTGAGTGGGTCTGTCGTCCTCCTCATTATAGTCCTCCTAGAATCCAGAGCATTTTGTCGAAATACATCTTGTCTTTTCACCTTAGTAGTCCTATGCATACTCATTACTATAGCCCCAATCATGGCTACTAATTAAATAAGACTAGAAACCAAAAACCAGACAAAATAGTAGGTATAAAGTAAATTGCCCAATGTTTCCAAATTAGTCCAACTTCTTACCATTCCGGTATAAACCGTATATCTCAGAGAGGTCGTATTTCTTTGGATTGGTAGTAATGGAATGCTTTCATTATCTAAAATAAAGAACATCTCCAACCAAAAGATCAGTCCAATAATACCACTCACTGGTAAATAGCGCAATACTTCTTCATGAATCTCCTCTATTTGAATATGGAACATCATAACAACGAATAGGAATGAAACGGCTATAGATCCTATATAAACTACTGGGAAGATCATAGCGAAGAAGTCGATACCTAACAAAAGAAGTAAACCTGAAGTGTTGTGAAAGACTGGGATAAGAAACAAAATGGAATGTGCCGGATTTTTAGCACGTACAACCATAAAACCAGAGACCAAAGCAGGGCTCCACAAAACAGAAAGTATCATAGTACGTCGTCCTTCCCTGAAATGAAACTTTCATGATAGTGCAAGAACTAGCATGAAAGGTGATCTATTATGACCAGCGCGGTTGTTCCTATTTCATTTTCTTCTTCCAAGCCCTTCTTAGAAAGTACTCACTGGGTTACTTACAGAATCTCAAATCTCTCTCGACGCCGAGCATTATTTATGTGTCCAGGTTGATTAGAGGTTCGGCTTCCTTCTCCCCCACATTTTAGCCTTCTGGACCCCCGAAAAAAAAACTAAAATCAAAAATAAAGAAGAGAAACTGGGCCATCTTTCCCGAGATAGGCCGCCTTCTCTCAGGCCAGCAGTCTTCTACTTCTAGTCGACCGCTCTATGACGGGCTTCCGTCTTTCCTTGGCTCTGCTCGCTCGTACACGCTCCGACCCAGCAAGTAATAATTGAAAAATGATCTTTCCTTGCCTGCATTATGATTTAAAACTTGTCATAAAAAAAAAGGCAATCAATCAGAATCAAGAAACAATATGGAAATAGTGAATCAAGATCTAGATGGATCCTTATCTTTATCTCTATCCACAGAGATACCTATCAACATGGAGAGAGATCTATCTATGAATCGGCCTAGACTATCCTCTATCCGAATAGATATGTCCCTATGAGCGACTATGCCGATCTTTATATGTTTTGACCACGTCTCTTTCCGCTCCGAAGAAGAAGGTTTGGATCTTTCAATCTTATGTCGTGAGGTATGTGACCTATGTTAGGTCCATACGATACCACAACTTTTTGTGTTCTATGATTCACCTCTGAATAATGATTAGGTAGTTCGATCCTTTTTATTTTGATGTTTTTAGTAAACTGATGGGGGGATGCGGAGCAATAGGTCGAATTACTATATAAAAGAAAATGTTGTAACTATAGGGCTTCTTGTTCGAGTAGGAATATTTCAGTTTTTCTCGTTCCTTATCTTCGATAAGAATAGGGATTTGAAGTCATACAAATTCCTCTTCATTCTGTTGTGCTCAACGAAAGAACTGCCTAAGCATAGTTTTTCGGATCCAAACTTCTTTGTTCTTTCTAAGTCTTCTTCTTGCATAGAAGAACACAACTGTTGCAAAAACAGGGATTTTAGTAGTAGGCGGCATCCCCTCTTAGTTTTGAGTAGGTGGAACCATTCTGTTTTGTTCTTCTCCACAGGTGATTGAGGAATTTTCCTATTAGATTTTCAACTGAGATTTCGATATAGAAGGATCTCTTTATTTCTTCACCGCGGGTTCTCTCATCATTTTCTTGAAAAGATATTATATAACTGTGGGAGAGTTTAAAATGAGTAATGTTAATCATTCCATTATTAACACAAACCCTTCGATGACCTATCGACTGCCTTGCTTGAGGAATTGTTTCACAAAAATAGAGACGAACGTGTATAACGTCCGATCTTGTTTCTGGATTGAGTAGAAAAGGGATATATTCAGTTCGTTCTCTTCCTCTGTGCATCTCTGTGATAGGTAAATCTCCATTAAAAAAGGACAACTTTCGTGTAATTTGTGATTGGATGTAACTGTTAAGATTTTCTCTAGAATAAATCTTTCTCTTAATAGATCTCTTCTTGTTCCTCAATATTTGAAGAATACAGCGTTGTATTATTATAAGTTCTCTGTTCCAAACAATTTATGAAAGTAGACGAGAAGTTTTAAATCTTAATTCATGCAAGGCATATCTCATTGAATCAATATTTTTTGCCATATCGCGTATAACGGGAATCGAACCCCCTCCGCTGCTGGCGGGCAGATGTATAATGTACTACTTCGATCTAGCAACTTGTTAGGAGTAGGTTTTGGCTTGCCCCTTTCTTCTTATTAGTCAGATAGTTTTTCCACCCTTTCCCATTTTAATATAATAATAAGGTAAACTTCCAAAGCTCCTTTCTTCAGCTGGTCAGGAGCACACTTTCGTTTCCCCCCTTACAAGGGGCTTTCATGAATAGGGATTTCCCGCCAGCAGTCTTCTCTTCCTATCACTTCACTTTGTTCTAGAGATCTAATCTCACCGGGCCGAGCGAAGGGGAAGGAAGATATGGGTGGTCCGGGAACAACAACGAGATAGGGCTCGTAGCCCCCGCTCTCACTTTTCCCCACGCCTATTTGTTCACCCGAGATGTAGAACGCTTTTTTTTTAATGAATAGATAGAGCCATGATACATTCCAAAATATTATAAAGGTAACTAGACTCTTTTTGCCCCCTTTTGGATGTCTGCCTGAGGACCTGTGTTAATGTTTTGGAAAGGGGATGTGCGCCTTTTGTAAGAAATAGACCCACGATACAGACTAATATATGTTCTTACCCATAAGCATAAGTAAGATTTATTCATAGTTGGCCAGTCCCCCACGGCAGGGCTTCTCGCTTTTCATGAATGTGTCTCCCCCTCTTCTTATGTGAGTTTTACCCGCCTTTTACTCTGCTTGCTTCTGACTCCCTCTGAGCCCTTACTTTTTTGTACGGTCAGCGGGACATGGGAGCCTCATCTCATGCATCAGTTTACAGAAATAACATGTGCTCTCCCACTTCCTTTTATTCAAAAGGCTAGTATCCCTTAAACAAAAAGACCTAAGAGGGTTCTTCTTTATATAATACATAAGCCCTAAAGTAGGTAGCCCAAAAAGCCGAAATCAGCAGAGTAGGTTTTGGCTTGCCCCTTTCTATTTTAGTCAAATCTAAATGTTCTTATTTCAAAAAATAGCGCTAACACCCTATCTATTGTAAGGGGCCTTTTCAATTCAATCTCCCACTTGATTTCGGATAGTCAAATATAAAGACTCTTTGTTAGCTCTTCTTGCCTCTTTAACTTCTCAAACTGAACTAAGACTGTCCAACTAGAGTATAGCAGGAAGGAGCTATTTTTGTATTGAAAGTGTTTTCAAATAGCAATCCATCGCTTCGGTAATAAGACTTAGAATAAACGAACGATTCAAGCTCCTTACAGAAGGTAGTTTAGTTTGATAACTCGATAAGCTGTATTGACAGAACAAAACCACTCTTTCAAAGGTGGGATCAATCCCAACCTATGCTTCTTAGCCTAATAGTCTATTCGTAGAAGTATATTATCCAAAAAGTCTCCTTACTAGACCTAACATCCGGTCATCGCTTTTAGATACAAGGAAGTTGGACTAATTATTAGACCAACTATCTCACGCTCTTTCTCTCAAACCCATCCAAAGGAGCACATCTAGTTGAAAAACTCTCATTCTTATTTAGAATGGGAAGATCTTTCAGTTCGTAAAAGCTTAAGCTTAAGAGCTTTATCCATAAGTAATGAGAGGAGACTTTTAGAAAACCCTCATGCCTTCTCTGGAGACAAAGATCTTACTGCTACCTCCGTGTCTGACAATCTAGTCTTCTAGGCTTTTCGCTTTTAGAATCCTCTTTCTCTCTGACCCTTTATGCATTCTTTATCCTATTGCGATTCGATTTAGCTTTCTTTTAGTGGCTATAACTTTATTTTGAAGAAAGGTGGATCTATAAGGGAAAGGATAAACATATAGTATCAATAAGAAGATAGTTTAATTTTCTTGTTTGCACATGTGTATTGTCTAATCTATAAGAATCAAGCTTTTCCCATTCCGTAAGCGCATATAGGGAAGTGGGCTCTCGGCTATTGAGACGACTCATACTATTTTTCTTTTATTTACTGGAGTTTCTTGTTCCCGCGCCCCCTAGTGCCGAGACCCCCGGTAATCTCTTGCAGGGCGCACAATGCCCTTAGTCTTACCTCATGCAGTTTCTACTTTCTTTTTGGCTTGGCGGTGCTTTCCTTCCTCTATGGAGAGAAGACAGAAAAAGGATTTTTCCCCGCTTTTCGGCCGTAGTGTATTCCCCTTTATGTCTTCTGTAATAACGAGAGGAATGGCCTCCCCATTAACACTTTTTCAGATATTCCCCCTTCCAAGGACGCTTTCTCGAGCCTTTTCCCTCATCCCTTTTGGTTTGGGGACGACAAATACTTCGTCTCGAGTAGGACACCTGTGATCTCTACATTCACCTATGTAATTTCGAAATCTACTTTCAAGAAGATCAGACTCTTATTATTGAATTCCCATTGTTTGCACATAATAGCTCATTCTCTATATTTGTTTTATGCTCAATCTTTTTGTTTTCCTTTTTCAGTCTAAAAAGAAAGCGAAGTGACTATTATCAGATAGTCACGAGCGCTTAGAGGTATGAAGTTAAGAGAATCTTACCATCTGAAGGAGCTTAGCTGCTTAAAGGACTCTTAATAAAGAAAGCTTTTTTGAAGAAAGAAATTGAAGTACGGCGAGAAAGAAGCCAGGTGATCTGATCAGAAGATAAAGAAGATAGACGAGAAGATACGGGGTGAAGGATTTTTTTAAATCCGATCAGTGTAAACATGATATTAATTAGTCTTTGTCCTTTCTTAAGAGACTCCGGACGCTCCTTGTCCTAAGCCCCAGGCATTCGGTTACCTTTGCGGATCTCCGCCGCCTGCTTTTGCACTATTGTTACTTACGACGTCTCTTCTCTTAATCAATTCTTTACTAGTCGTATTTTTTCTAAGGACCAGAATAAGAGGTTTCGGCTTTTCGAGGTATTTAACATAACTAATTATTCTATATTGGAAAATTTTAAAAATTTCAAACAATTTTGATCGGTATTCAACTAAGGGCCCCGTTAAGTAAGATGGGAGCCAATACAAAGCTAACAAGCGGGAACCCTGATCTAGACACAGTAGGATCAATTTAGTTGGCAAATCTAATATGCGTACAAGCATCTTTTGCCTTTTATTTTTTAATATGGCACTATTTAAATAAAAAAGAACCTACAATAAGGTTTTCTTCCTTAAACACTAACCCGACCAAGACTCACCAATAAGGTAACTCTGCGCTGTGCTTTTCGGATCAAATCCGGTGAGAATTATCCATGCATGTCCTTCCAGAGCTGGGTAAATGATCTTCAAGGGCATCTCCCCGATCCATTCTTCCCAGCGCTCCTCAATCCGATCCATAATTGTTGTTGCTTGTGCAGGAGTAACTAGAGAACTGAAAATTGTAATAAAGTTGTCAACTAAGAAAGACCGGAAGTCCATGCGAGCTGGGCTGATATTAACCAAAAAGATACCCTCCTCGAAAGGGCCCGAAATCAAAGACCCAGTCAGGGATAGGGTTCATTAAAATTGAACAACTGTGTAGGAGTAATAATAAGTTTCGTAAGGGTATAGTTTATTTAATTGAGTGAAATTAGGCCAGTAGTATTTCTGAATGTGATAGCTGAGAACTGTGATTCTTTGCTCGATCAATTCTTCACATCACGCTCTGGCTTTAGCATCTGCCGAGCACATCTAAGCGAAAAATAGAAAAAACTGGATTTCAATTGGATACCCTTTGTTTCTGTTCCTGGTACAAGTCAAGTTGAATTTACAAAAGAGAATTCAGTGTTAGAAGTATTCAAATCCATAAATTCACTACGAAACAAGGCCGGAACCAAGCCCAAAATTTGAGACTTTGGAAAATTGCAAATAGTAAACTTAAACTATCAATCAAATTAATATTACATCCATCTCCACATACAAGTGTTGGAAAAGAAAGCTATCTGAGAGGCAGAGGCTGACTATAAACTTCATCTCTCTCTGGACCTCAGGGAGTTTTTCTAGAGCTGAATTGCGCGTGCACTTCTGCCAGAGTAGAATCACGTATGTACTTCGTGTATAACCTCAGCAGTATCTTCCATCAGAACACCAAATCGGCAATGAATATGTCCTTTAGACTTTGTTAGAAATGGTCGAACACTAAAAAATAGGTGGAAAACCAGCTTAAGCTGGTTGTATTTTTAAGTTCGTTCAATTCACACAGGTAGGGTGATTGACGTGCGTGCTTCGCAAGTTTTTTACTTTCTTCACATAACAAAACAAAGGCATGATAGTAATGTACTCAACTGCTCCTGCCGCATGGATCTTATACATCCTATAATCTATAATATGTTCATTCATACCAATATACCTGCTAAAAAAACCAATAAATTTTAAACCCCTCTCACAATCATCAAACTTGCAACACCAAATTCCTCTCCGCCCTCTGCTCGACAACGCAATTCCCATGCTCACAACGAGTTAGAGAAACACCCCCATCTTTCTCTTAAAACTCACCTCAGTCTCGTAAATGTCCTTCCCAAATCCTAGCATAAGGTGTATGATCCGTCAAATCCATTTCTGACTTCACCACGATCGAATAGGTGAAAGGGTTCTACAAAGTTTGTTTTTTCATACAGGCAGCGTGGTTATAGTACTCATATTGTGCCAGCCATGCAATTTATACTGCATTGGTAGAATTGCTATACACTCTATCAAAAGAGGCTCGATAAGCCTTTGTACTCTACAAAAATAAACAAAAAACAGAAATTTTCTACCCGTGTATATCGAGAAGCCATGGACCACCCTGCTCAAATTTTCGACATTCCCCAGCGACTTGCTGAAATTAACGTTGAAATACAAAATATATAAAATTTTCTTTGAAAGACTCGAATAATGTTAAATGGTTTCTTGAGGCATCTTCGCTCCTTGAACCCGGCTGCTATTGAAGTCCGAATAGAAGCAAGCCGTCAAAGACTCCGGGAACTAGAAGAAAGACTCCAGGGACTACGCCAGGAGTAGCAAGCACTAATCGTGGAGGCAATCTTCATTGGTGCCTGAGAAAACTAAAAGAGTCTGTCGACTCTTTTTTGTTTTAGAAGGTTTCAATAAGTGACTTGAGACATTTGTTTTCATGTCCGGTGTTCTTTTTTTTCGTGTAGATCTACTCTGGTGCCTACTAGAGATAGACTCCTATCTATGCTAACTATCTTTGTTTGGTTTTATTTGTTATGTTTGCATGTATAGTATGGTAAAACCTAAAGTGTAAAATGTTTACCGCATAATGCTATGCTAATAGAATAATTAAAAAAGACTTATTCCCTAAATGACTACTCTAACTTTGTCCAAACTATTGGAAAACGAATGGGATCCACAATGCCATCATTGTATGGCTGATAGTTATACAGTAAATGATGCCTTCCTCTTCAGCGCCACGCATAACTGGCTCGCGTAAAGGTAGACGAAAGAAAGCCTGAACGAAAGAAAGATGACTAGGAGTGCCAAACCACTCTAGTATCTTCACCCTTGCACCCCCTATGCTACTATACTTGGACTAGGGCCCTCCTTCCCTTATGCTTTTATACACATGGAAGTACCTTTTCTTATCAATTCTCCATCATAAAAAAATAGTCAAATTTGGTGACTACTATTTTAGTGTTCACCCTCTCATCCCAAACTAACCCTTTTTCCACGGAAGCCCTCCCCTCACTTTATTGTTCTTCATGAGTGGGAAGAAAGTAAAATCTTTATCATCCAATACCAATCCGGGAATACTAGGCTAAGCATGTAGCCTAGCCGTTTCACTCGTCAAAACCTGTCTTAGTTGAATGGTACTAACTAAGAATGCTATTGGATGAGGAAATTATTAATCTGGAAGACCTGGAAAGAAGAAACTACTTTAGGCGGGTCCTTCTATTATCTCCTTCACGCTACCGAATCTGAACTAATGAGTGTCTATAGCAGCATTGAGTGATCCCCTTCTCCGACACTGATACCCTAGGGATTGTATATTGTACCAACTCCCCTCTGCTACCTCGCTCTACAACCAGATACTTTTCTTGGCACTTGTTAAATTACTCGGAACCCTAAGAAAGGATCGGTTGTCTCTCGCTTTACTTTACTGGTAAAGCATTTCTTGCTAGATCGGATTGAGAGTGACATCTTCCGCTGACTAAGGTGTTCTGTTTATACGTTTGCAACATCTGAAAGGAAAGTAGTCTCTCTTCCATTCGGAGCAAGCGTCGTAATCGTACCGCTATAAAACAATCCATAGGAAGCAGAGCAACCTCTACATATTGCCCATTTGCCATCCTTGGTGAGTCCGTTTTTCTGTGCTACGTTATTCTTAGATCCAGCAAAATCATTGGTATTGGTTTTAGAGTCCACTGGCTATCTAGAAAGTCGATTGTCCACTTGAATGTTTACACAAGAATCTCCAATCCAATCCTCTTTTGTCAATCCGGGGCAATACAAGTGGCATACGCTATTTCTTATAAGCAGGCTTTCTAGAATAAATTGGAGGACTACCGATTGATTGACCCCGGAAGTAAAAAATGACGGTTCAACGAGGTCTTATTCGCCCTTGGCTGACCTGTATACTTTTGTCATATTGGGTATAAAGGACACTGGGAGCTGCATTGGGTATCTCAGAGGACTTGAGCTAAGGGATTGTTTCCTGAACGTCCCATACTTTACCTATCATTCGGTAAAGTGCCCTCTTCCATTTCGTAGGTAAGAGGAATCTACCCAGAATGCATGAACCAATGCCCTTTTCTTTTGTACTAATCAACTATATGAAATATAGAAAAAAAGGTCTTCAATCTTCACACTTATGCGTGTTTGGAATATTTTGAGGTCAGCTTTGAGTGGTTGATTTTTTCCAACTTCCATATAAATTTCGGAGAGAGAGAGATCGAAGGTCTTGTCGTGCATCTTGGAGCGAATAATTGCTTAAAATAAAGGCCGTTAAGTTCACATTGACATATAATAATACGGATTAGCTAGCCCAGTGAGAAAGGCCCAGACCCTGCCAACCAAGTATCAAAAAGAAAGAGAGAAAAATCGGATATGAATAAGGGATAGGCAAGTCCCATTCAATAGATTCCTAATTCAACAGGGGAATCAAACATTTAACTATTTACGATGTCTCCCACGGGGACGGAAATCAAAATTTGGCAGGATTCGCTCTATTAAAGACAGTTCCATTTGATCTTATCCGATCTAAGGTTTACCGTCTCTCCGGCCCCGTTTTGGTGTACTATTGGAGAGCTCACTGGGCCCGCCGCTTTCTCAATCAAAAATGAAAACTAGCCTACTGAACGATTACATCTATCACTTACATCATTTCTCAAGTTCAGAAATCTCACATTTAGAATATAAGCATGAAGTCATCGTTCCGTCATCCAACATGCTTCTATCTATGTGATTTCATACCTTACTACTCCCCTCCATCACCCTTCTAAGCTCATTTCCCTATGCCTTTAGTCTACTTTGAATTATCCTTTCACTCTTTGAAGGTGAGCAAAGTACTTCTAGGGATTATATGGAAGGAACCTCTGCTAAGAATGGAATGCATTGACTTGGGGCACTTCTTCTCCTTATTTAGCTTTCAGGTGGGAGAGGACTTCCATAAAGTCATTTATGTTAACCCCTGCTTTGTGGTACTATCTCAGTCTAAGGCTTTGGGAGCCTACATTTGTGGGAGTTGAGGCCACATTCACTACCATCGCAGTCTGGGTTCAACTAGGAGGTCTTCCCATTTAATTATATTACATACATGATCACATTGAATAGTCTAGGAAATGAAAGGAATGGAATCTTCGTGTGGACAAAGAGAGAAAAGAGAGGGCTAGGCCAACATTATGGATAGTGTAGCGTAAGGACGGGATAGAAAAGAGAAATGCTCAATTAAGCGCTCAAGAGAAGGTTGTAGAGCGTTGAGCAGGGCAAGTCAGTGCCCCGAAGTACACAAAATACCGGTTGGTACAAAGCAGGTCAGGAAGCTTGACATGACAGAAGTTTGAGTCGAACCAGACTAGCAGATAGTGGGGCGATTCGTAGTTCGGGCAGTGGAAGGGCTTGGAATGCAGCTGTAAGGGGTTGAAAGCGTGTAGTCCCTCGATTCAGGGATCGTTAGCGTCTTCCTCGGTCGGTAGATGGGCATACATGGAGCTTCCAGGAGTTAGTGCATTGGATTCGTGGGCAACTGCATCTAGTAGAGCTGACTGAAGACCAAAGCAATCTCCTTTCTAGTCTAGTGTAGGCTTCTAGCCTTGGAAATGAGTCCTTAAACTTCCCTAGCTACATTAGCGGTCTTGGCACTTTACCTCTTTTTTTGGACGAGTCAGGCAAGTCCAGGAAGAGTGAATCATTGAATAGGGGGAAGTAATATCACGGCAAAAGCCTTTTGGGTCAGAAGAGCAAGCTTATTCTTTTCGATCCGGTAGGAGGGGAAGGAGGATAGAGCTTTCGATTAAGAATTTGTGTGGGTCTAGCTCTACTTTCTAAGGGCTTCTTTTCTTAGCTTCACCGGCTGGAAAGATAATTCATGTGCATCAACAAAGGTCTAATAGTTTCATTGTAGGCACATCTTCCTCTTAGTGAAAGCCGCTTTCACATAGCCCTACGCCCCCCCCCCCCCCCCGTGGTATTCATCCGTATTTCTCTGTCCCAAGCCAGTCTAATCACAAATCTCGGATGTTATATTTTTGCACGAATTTAAACTTTTTGGGGTTGAAGGCGTAATCGCAACTATTAAATTTCGAGGGTTGAGGGTTGTAGAAGATAAGTATCAAGTCCTCTATGGCTAAACTAGACTAAATTTCGAGGATGAGTAGTGGATAATTAGTCATCCCGAGGTATACTCACACACTCTTTCACGAGCTGGACTCGAACCAGCATCTCTTGGAGCAAAAGTCAGACCCAGAGAATAACCTTTCATTTTGATCGTGACAAAAAAAAAAGAAAGAAGAGAGGGAACTTGGAGTTAGCGCCCACATAACGGATTGCTTGCTTACCAAGCCATCCTGCCTTTCACTCCTCCAGTTAGATTATTCTGCTTTGTCTAACCTAGGCGGCCTACCCGCTTTCCTTTCGTTCAGCTGGCCTAAACCGCGCCATAGGGACTTCTCAGTGCAAATCCAATTCATTATCATCCACCGAGTATTCTATTTATTTAGGCTGAGTTTTGGCCATGTGTTCGTATATCGCGAGACAGTATATTAAAAAATTTGAGTTATCTCTGGTCCTTTACTAATACATTCCCGCCTTGTTGGTCAAGTTCACTTCGTTTTTCTTCCAAAAAGTAACAAAAGGCTTCTTGAGGGGTGTAGGCGGCATTTTTGGCCAAGGCAAGATATGAAGTAAGTATTTGTTGAAAAAGAGAATAGCATGAATGCTTTTTCTCACGGATCCGAAGAACCCTATTCTCGAACTTGATAAATTGGTTATATTCCTTTTGCGAGGAACAATTGTTGAGTTAATGTTTTACTTCTGCCCAATAGACCCCACTATCCTTATCCATCAAAAAAATGCTATTGGTATTTTCCATTGCCAATATCTTATTTATCATCGATGACTCCAAGGCTATATTATGAGTCGGGGGCCAAGGCTCCGACAGGACTTGGAGCACGAATAAATCTTCCGATAAGGAGTTTGAAGGGACCGGAAGAGGAAGTCCTTACCCTCACCCCACACTCAAAACCAAAACAAAAGAGAAAAGATAAGCCAAAAGAACATCTAAGAGAGAAAGTAAGTAGATCCGGAGAAAATAGAAAAAGAAAGAGATGAAAAATATTAGGAATAAAAGAATCACACTCCTTTTTTTTGTTGAACGAGAAACTAGAGTCAGACTTAGTAAAAGTAAGAAGAAAAGAAGGATTAATTCTGGGGTGGTGCTTCTATCTGATCCTAGAAAACGTACGAAACAACCTGCTACAGAACTAAATATAATGGGCAAAACACTTTACTTAGTCGAGGCATCATGTCTTTACTTTATGCTTTGCGTTGTTTGCCTTACTATCCGACCACGGAGAAAGCTACCACTTCAAGGTGACAGGATTGAAATCTACGGCCCCTTGTACCCAAAACAGATACGCTGACCAGACTACGCTACATCTCGTCTTACCACCCCGAAGCATATAGATCCACTCGATCGATGAACACTCAAACCGAACTTGCCCATACTTTTGGGCACAGGGATGCGAGAACCAATCCGAGTAATTAACTATTTTTTTAATCTGCCTCAAGCAAGCCGCCCTAACCCTACCGCCAAAAAGCCGTACGTATAGTGCAGGAGTGCTCATATTTTAGTGCTTACTCTTTCACTTTCATTTCTAAATCTGGCTCGTTCCCTGCTACGGTTTAGACCTTTCGTCTGCTTATAAGTGGATTCGAACCATTGACACAAGGATTTTCAGTCCTTTGCTCTAACCAGCTGAGATACCTGTACCACTTTCCTAAAGTCTATTTTCTTCATCGAATAGCGCCCTACCTTACTACTTGACTAGTAAGGGAAAAGCCCTTTACTAAACTAAGGAAATAGAATATATAGGCTTTTTTCACATGTTCGTCTAGCTTTTGAGCAGCTCTTTCAAATGCCACCTAATCCCCTAACATGCTTAAGAACCGAGAGTCGTCCAGGGACTGGACGACCGGAGGGAGCTTGCTTATAATAAGAAGATAGGCCGATCAAAAAAAAACAAGGTGCAACGGGCTCTCCGCTCGTAGTCACTAAGAAGTGCTATTTTGTCCTCCGAGGGACTGGACTCCACCAAGAGGTTCTTTCTCTCACGTACTCGCCTGCCCCTTTCATTTATGTACCAGAGGAAATGGGATTCAAACCCATGATACAATCTTCTTGTATGTCGATTTAGTAAACCAATGCCTTAAGCCACTCAGCCATACCTCTAAGTTATTGATCGGAATAGAATTGGATGTGCCGTGTTTGGTTGCTTGGCCGAAGGAAGGGCTATCTTATCTGATCAACTACGTAAGTCGTAGCGCGCTAGCACGCTTACTCTTCCTCTATGAGCGAGACTCTATCCAGGTCTATGGATCTAATCTCCCCAGCATCAAAGCGAGACTCCATCCAAATCTACCACTCCTTGGGCTAGGCCTTTTGTTCTATGAACACCCCACCACTGAATGATTCACTTTCAAGTTCTCGCCTCCGACCCGGGAGAACACAGGGTCAAGCCAAGCCTTGAACCGCCTAAATGGAATTCATATCTCCTTTGTCTGATCGAGAACAGAGGGGAACTGGACTCTGCCTCTTTTATTATATTTACATTACATTACGGATAAGTCCATTCTCGTCATGATCGATCCACGTCCTAGCGTAGTGCCCGACTTGCTTAGCAACCAAAGCTAGCTTACTAAGGTAGTTTACTTTTTCATTTTGAAAAAAGAAGGCGAAGGCATTTTTCCTTGATTGCACGAGCTAGCCAGCAAGCCAGCAAACCCCCCCTTACTCACCTCAACATCTATAAAAAGAGCTCTTTCTCCTTTTCATAATAATAAGGTAAGCATCCAGCTCTCAATCCAAAGCTACTGCTTCAAGAATCAACTGAGCTCAGGAAGTCAGGTTAAGACGTCAACTTTGACAAGGGAGATGAAAAATGATTCCTGTCTTTAGAAGTAAATACCATTAAACTAGACTTGTACACTTGACATGAAAAGTAGAGGTAAGCGGAGTCAAAGGCCGAGCTTCAACTAGCAAAGGAGGACAGCCATGCCAATCCAAGCACAGTAAAAGTGTGCCCACTCTACCCTTCTTTCTTTACCCTAGACTTCGTTCTTCCAGTAGACCTATGTGCATTTCCTCTTATCTGTGCTCACTACGCCCGTGTGCCTTTAGTTGAAGTATAGGTCGTCAATTCAATCTATCTTGATGGGATATTTCTAGTAGGTGGAGAGAAGACTAGTAGTATCGACAAGAGGCTACATCAATATCTGAAACTCTTTTTCGGGTAAGGTAGGCTTGGAGTCAGAAGTCCTATTCTTCCCAACAAAATAAGCACTTTCGAAAAGTTCACCTTCCTACGGTCAAAACAAGACTTACGGATAACAATTAGACCTTACCGGTGATATGGACCAGACTGTAGAGCCTAATTAAAAAGAATTCGGGCTTGCTTTTTCAATTCACATCTATGAGCGCGGATTCCTCTATCTCTTGCTCGCTTCGATCGAACTCTGACAACTTAGGGAAGAATGATGGGTCGCTAACGAGGACCCTAAATGACCGCTCAGAAGGCCTACCTATTTTTGTTTTCCCAATTTGTCACTTGCTCGTCCCTCTCTCATGAAAATGGTCTCTCCTCTCCCGGCGGCTTAGACTCATGTCTATAGCTAGTTGCTAAGATGATTCCCATTCAAGCATTCTCATTTAATGTCAATGCTGCCTTATTATTATTTTTTCAATTCCTTTCTTTCTACTAGTTCTTACATAAGCAATTTGCAGGAAGTAAACGAAGTCTTTCCTTTAAAAATCCACTCCTGAAGTCATGTCTTTCAGTACTGGGACTGAAGTAATGTACTTTAGAGTTGGTCTTTGCCCAAAGCCCTCCTTCCGACTTAGTTAGAAATACCAACTCCAAATAGCTTTAGCATTTCTTGAGTAGAAAAGGTATTTATAGATTTTATAGCTCAGGGGAAGGTTTGGAACCGTAGTAGCCGAATGGAATTAGTTTACCGGGTTGAGTTCCATGCCAACACGAGTAGTTTAACTCATCACTACCTCGTAAGGGCGTTGAGAATTGTTTTTGCATTTTTTACTAAAAAAATTTTCAAATGTATTCAAAGAGCCTTTGTATAGTGTACGAATTATGCTTAGTAAGGACCGAAACACAAGAATTTGTTTTCTCAGAGTCAGACCACACCTTATGACAAAAGGGGGAGAAAGGACGGATCACCTGTCGATCTGTGATCAAAGAAAACTATATCTAAGGAATGGGATACAGATTGACAAACACAAAAGGGTAGGCTTGGCTATTAATCTATGCTCATTGATGAGACAATGACATAGAGAAGAAAGTATACCCTTTGTCAACCCCTTGACACTTAAAAGTAAAGAAGAGATACACACTTTGGAATACAAATTTGGTGGGATTTAGGATGGAATCGAATAGAGAATGCACGTGTGGTTAAGACAGGTCCTGCATCTCCTACCTAATGCAATTGACCGACCCGCCATTTCTTTCCTTCAATAATGCCTTTGCTTCATTTCAAGACGCTATTTACCAAGGAAAGACTACATTTTTTTTAATGGAAGAAGCCGAAGTGGTGAATGAGCGCTGCGGTAACGAGCCGTAAGAAAGATGAGCAAGGCATTCCTTCCGCCGGCCTTTATAGGAGTAGTGGAGCGTGGTGAGATAGATAGACGTCCAATCCTACAGCAGCTAGTTGCTCAGCCTTAGTCTTAGGCTGATCTCAGACTTCAATCAACCCCTTCATACTTCGATCCAATCAATCGATCGATCAAGAGGCTAATGTCTTTTGTTTGGGCTGGTAGCTAAAAGAAAGTCCTCGCTTTCTCTTGAACAAGGTAAGGGAAGCATAGCATTAGCTTCAATTTAACAAGCACAACCTTGAAAAACAAAGGTGGTAGGCCGACGTTGAATGCTTCAACTTGGCCACTGAAGAAGGCGGAGGCTGGGCGAGAGACTAGGCCAACTTACTGCGCCATGACATGGTTTAAGATTTAGGCTCCATAGACGGAACTTTGTTTAGGTATTAGGTAGGGGAGGACACCACTCAGCACCACTCCGTGAGGTGGGGTTCAATGCCTAACAAAAACGTCCAAAAGAAAAAAGGGATGTATGGCTGAGGGGAGGAGAGAAAGAATGCACACATGGAGATTCTATCAATCGGAGGTTTGAGAATCTATGAAAAGACATCTAAGGCTAAGGTTATGAAGTAAAGGAAGTATATTACCGAGAGAAGTGGTGATCTCGTCTTGCTTGCTCGGAGATAGGAAGCTTTCGTACCATCTTTGGAATTCAGATAGCGAGCGATCACTCAGCAATGAACACTAACTGAAAGCGGCCGGGAATGAGTACCTATCCCTTATGGGAATCAAACTTGTGTCTTCGACGTGAAAAGATGATGTCCTAACCACTGGATGAAAGGGACCAAAAAGCCATTCTTCATATACCTCAACTCCGAGAATAGAAGAGGTTCATTTTATTTCTATAGGCAATTCAAGATTTTGTTTGTCTTCATGTTGGCGATTTTTATGTGAATTTGACGGGTCGTCCCCCTTTCCTACTGGTTCCCCCACCGACCTAGTGACACACCAACCATGCCCCTTCTCTTTCTCCGATCATAAAGCCCCCTGATCCCTTTATTTGTCTTGTATCTCCCCTGAATAAGTAAGACCCCTCTCTTTCTAATTTAAAACAAAGAGGGGCGAAGTGCCCATTTGAAGTGGCGAAGGCCTATGCTACAGTAAGAAAAAAAAGTATGTTGAGGTTACTAAGTCACTTAGTCGAACTAGAAAACTATAAATAAAGGGAGGCTAAGGTTACGAAGTAAGGTCAGCTAGTTAAGGAAAGCTCAGGTAATGAAATCGCTTAGCTGTTAATTAATTTTAAAATAAAAGTAAAGTGAAAGTGTTAGTGAGGCATCGGTATGGAGTTGCGTCAGCTGTGGATATAGACTTGGCTAAGGGACGAACTTCATCGCTTCTATTTTTTTCACTTACACCTTACACTTCAGTTGAGTCTAACGAGGCTCAGGTGCAGAGCCTTCCACTGTAGACCGAAACTACGCAAAGGTAGAATACCATGGAAACTTCACTGACTTTATCATCAACCTTGATTTCGCTACGCTCAATAATAACCTGTAATAGCGGAAATAGGTTCGTGTTGCGCTTCCAAAGTCAGTCGCCTTTGCCAAAGTATGAACTGCAGATGACTCTCCAGTGGTTACATTCCGTCTTAATGAACTTCTTGGTCAAACCAACCCGAATGGGAAGAAGAGGGTCAGCCAAACTGCGGTCCACTTTGTACGTTTCCTGAGTACACCACTCAGGCATTTTATAAAAGGGAAGGAAACTTCTCACCCCAAGGGAGGCGGGAAGCAGTAGCTTCTAGAATGGAAGCTTCTCTTTTACCTTTTTAGAGCGTATCGCTATTTTGAAATAAAAAAAAGGTTTATGGATGAAGTAATTAGAATGACAAGTGGTTACGGTTGCAGAAAGCGGAGATAGTCGGGAACCGTCGGTTACTTTTGAATCAAAGTAGCGACAAGCCGAGTATTACGACTACAGGGGGAGAAGCAAAGCTTCGTAGACAGATTTGCTTCCTCCTCACTTCTTTCCTGGCAACTAGCTACTCAAGTGGGCGGCTTGGTACGCAAGCTATCTTCAGCATCGTTAAAATCCCTATAAATAATAGGCCGGAATGGTGGAAAAGGAGGCCCTCCCTGCTTCAATGGAAAGGGGTGAATTGCCATTTCACAGCCGCTCCTCTACAACTACCTTTCGCCCAACATGATCACAAACGAAGACAAGGAATTGCATAGATATGAGGACGAAATGAACCACTTATTGGTGGCTCCTTTCGCCCAGGGGACATCGTCGGAGAACAATCTCGGGGACAGGGTGAGAACCTTCTGTTGGTTACGCCCTTGTTGTGTCGGTTCTTCCATATTTAGATATGGAGATAGATACATATTGAAATCTATATATTTATATAGATAAATAGATCTATTGAGAAATGGATATTGATCTGGTTTTAAGATCTATGAACAAGAGAGATCCTTAAATATCCATTTGAGAAAATAGATGAATAGATAGGGTGAAGCCTGCTGAAGGAAGGTCGCATTAGCGCCCCTTATTTCACTAAACCAAGAAGGGAGAAAGTTGACTTTGAGAAAGAAGGACTTATATTTAGATTAGTTTCTTAGTAAAAGATAAGGCAAGAAGCAAGGGCGTAGCAACTGCACGAAGTTGCACCTTAGCGCATCTGATTTCTTGCTCGTTAGTGCCCCCTACCCCTATAATTTATATTATAGGCCTAAAGGAACTAAAGGAAATTTGACAACCTTACTAATAGAAAGGGGATGCGCTCAAGCATGCGAAGAGAGCTCGGAGAGATTCTCTTATATTATCGAAAGGCTTGTAGAAAGGGGATTCTTCAAATATCCCATGTCGTAGGGGCTTCAAAGAAAGCTTGTAGTTTAGGGATGCGCAGGTTTTCCACCCTATACAAGGCAAGGGTCTAGCGTGCAATGGCTTTCTCTGGTAGAGGCTCGCTCCTTCAAGTTAACGTTTCGCTTGCTGCTTCTCATTTTGATAGGAGTAGGTGCTTGCAGCTCGCTCGCTATATACTAAATGAGCCTTCACTGCCCGCCCGACCCCTATCTTTAATCTTAAGTAAAGTGAAGTCAAATCAATGAAGTGAACTGCCCAACCTCTTTGTTTAAAGCTTTGCCAGGAAACTTCTACTTGTTGAAGCTTTGTTTCCCCTAATTCTGAAACACAACAATAGACTTTCCACTATAGTATAGGAGAAAGCTTCTCTTTGATAAGCAATCATAGGGGAGTTCAGAAAGGATCTGATCGTAGATAGAGACTTCAACCTATGCGGCGGTAGGGGCGGATGTAGCCAAGTGAATTAAGGCAGTGGATTGTGAATCCACCACACGCGGGTTCAGTCCCCGTCGTTCGCCCATTAATAAATTGACCGTTTATTTCGGAGACACAAGACAAACCTAGAAAGAATTTATTCTGCAAGTCATCTCGAGGCTTTCAAACCCATCCAAGTAATTGGTATCCGATTGAAAGATAGAAAGCATAGATTCACGTCGCCTACTTACTGAAATCAAAAAATGGAATGGCTGATCATGAATTATATGACATTATTTAGAGCTCACTAATCAGCCAACCACTTTTTACATAATAATGAATGAACCCCCAGATGAATAAAACATATCCCCTCCCTTTTACTAAACCATGGGGAGCCCCGAGTTGTTTACCTGACAAATTGAGTTGTCGTGATGATACCTTTCATCATCGGAAAAAACTTCTCTTCATCACGAGACTGATCAGATCTGTCGCAGACACCCGGGAGATCTACACAAGGCAGGCTTAAATAAAAGACTAAGAGGCACTGCAAGCGAGCAAAGAGTTATGCTTTCATTTCTTTGTTGAGATTGAAATCAAGTTAAAAGGTTAGGTATAATGCACGCAGGCCATGTCAAGAAAAGGACTTCCTTACTTTTCATTCATAGTAGTCTTAATGACTAGTAGTTTGAAGCCTTAAGAAAGCGGTTGTTTTTCGGCACTCACTTCCTTTGTCTTAAGTCAAGTTCAATTTACTTTTTTTATTTGGAACTCTTAGTCGAGCTGATGGCGAGATCAAATTATTCTTCGAGGTTTAAGAGGAAGGAGAGGAACCACCACCCAATGGTGCTTTTACGAAAGTATTGTCACCGGTGGCTAATACCTTCTTGAGACTATCGAACCTGAAATCCACTTTCCATCGTTCTTTTTGGGTTGGAATAATATAGAAAGTGAGTGCCAAGAAACATCACATACCTATCACTTTTGGAAGGTTTGGAACCCTTACTCAACATAGGGTCCAAAAACCCGACATACAATTCTTTAGAGCGTATAAGGGGAAAAGAGCTCTTGCATCGTTAGCCGCATTTCAGCATTTCTTGCCCGAGTTATTGACCATCACCTGACCTCACACGAGAGGCCCCGCAGCGAGTGATTCTCCCCCAAAAAACTCTATATGTGATGTTCCGAAAACAGAAACATGTGATTTAGTAAATTAGAACCCATTGTGGAGTGCAACCAGGGAACAACTATCAACTAGTTTAAAAGTTCTTCCATTTAGTAATGGAAGTCATCCATTGTCTCTTTCTAAGGGTATGGTAGAGAGGCTTGAGAAGGTGGACAATCCTTCAGTGAAGACCTTATGAGAGGCTGAATTCAAACACACCCAAAATCCACAAGAATCGTATGAACATCTATGAAACGTAGCAAGGTACCTTGGCTTCAGCTCTCGTAACCTCACTCAATCCTACAGCAGAAACTCGAGTCGAGGCGCTGCAAGTGAGCAAAGAAACACTTCTTGTAACCAAAACAAAAACCCCATGGATCAGCAAAAGTTTGTTCTGGACCACGCCGCTAGATTGAGACTCCCACCTTCCTATTTGAGTAAGGAATGAATATCGGACCCTACTGACATTCAACTGACGATCAGGCCTAGTACTGCTTGCGGCTTTTCCTATTTTGGCTTGGATTGAAAATACTTGATAGGAAAGGAAAACAAACTATCCAGCCTTTCAAGCCCTACTAAGTAAAGGGGGATGCGTTGTTGGCTACTCTAACCCCACTTCTGCTCAACATCGATCCTCTCACATGCTTCCTCAAGAAGTGGAACACTCAATGCCCAAGCAGTTACACGTTGTTGATTTCAGACTCGTCCGATAGAGCCAAAAACCATTCACGATATTTCAAGACGTTCACTGAATCCTTCACGATGTTTTGGTAGCAGGTACTAATACATCGAAGCCTTATAGAGCTGCTGGACTCCAAGAAAGCCATTACGAAACGCCATTAGCCCAGGTCAGGTGACCCGAAAGGACCAGACATAAGCCACCCGCTAAGAAAATGGTAAATAAGACAAGCGATCAAGCTGGCAAGTTAGGGATACAGGATGGATTTTTCTAGGGTGTGTGAACTTCCTTATATATTCAGCCACATGTGCGGGTGTGAAAGGATTTTATGGTCTCGGTCATCCTTCTATGAAATATCGAGTCTATCAATCATTCCATTTTAGAATCAAGTCCCCCCCTAAATAAGTAAGGCCCCATGATTCCCCAAACTAGCTCTTGGCCTTACCTAGCGGAACCGTCCGAGGGTATTCGGCATGGGCGGAGAGAGCATCTGAAAGGTTACTTCACCTTTGGTTATCACAGGATAATCACTAGGTACAATTGATGGAATTTTGATTGAAATTATTCATAAACAAAGCCGCCTGAAGCCCTACCCACCTTTTCTATATAGCCGCATAACCATAACAAGTTTTCTCTAATGCCATAACAAACCAAAACCTTTCCTACAAGGAAAGAAAGAACCCACGGCTCCACTTTTCGAATACCCCCTCACTCCCTCTGGAGTGAGTTCTTTTCTGTGGGATTTAGGGATTCCTGTCTTTTGCTCGTATTGTCTCCTATGGAGATGGATTGATATGGGGCTTTCTACTTCTTACCTATTCACTTCTACTTGAATCATTCAACGAACGTTGTAACCATCCAAAGGAAAATCTCCTGGCTCAGCACTAGTCAACTTGTGGGTTGTCACATACCCTGCAGAAAACAACCGCAGCAGTCACCAGTCTGGTCCCCTACCCCACAAAGTAACTTGATGGTCGAACCACTCCCAAGGCGAATAGTGCCCTGGGGGCCAACTCGGAACCTTCCGGCTGAGACTCCCGCACAATAGTAGCAGACTAAGTTGGTATTCGTCTACGAGAGGCACACTCGTATGCCTTTCGAGGCTTCCCCCTTGTAAATATTCTCAGGTAAGAAAGAAGAACCTCACCTCTTTCTGTTGCTGAACATAAACCTACTTTAGATCCACTGGAGCATGTAGATATACTAGACTACAAAGAAAGAAGTTAGTAGTAACATAACTCTTTCTAAACCACTAGAGACAGTCACCTACAATAATCAGTCTACCTAAGCAACATTGTAGAGAGACGTTTGACTCCACGTGTCCATTGAATAGTTTTGAAGTAGCAAGACGAGTGAATAAAGGCGTTGTAAGCAGTAGTGAATACTTTTTCCATGGAGACAAACCCCTCCGGTGAAAACGTTCCCTTTGTCACTATAGACTGAACTTATTGTGAACCTTTTCGATTATTTGTAGCCACTCGTCAAGTAGCCCTTTTTCTTTACAAAAAAAAAAAGGATACATGCCCCTTTATTTGATAGTATATTAGTAAAGTCAAGCCTAAAGGCCCTTTACTAATATAATAAAAGGTAAGGTAGTCAAGCCCTATCTAAGTAAAGCTACGGCTCCTTGGTGGGAACTAAAAGGCGGTACCCCTATCACAACAAGGCAAGTTCAGTTGGCAGACCACTTTTTGCCGGGGGAGGAATCGTTTTTGTAGTAAGAAAAGCTTATGCACCTAGCTCGCTGGAAGCTAAGAGTCTTATAGCCCAAAAACTGGAATAATGGTTTTAGTAGTTCCTTACTTAATACACTAATCTATTTATAGTCAACCAAGCCTTTCACCTGGCTAACACAGAAAAAAGTACCAGCTAGGCCTCTCTTTTTGTTTCGATGAAAGCCTCAACGCTTGCGTTCTACGGGTAACGTTTTTGACTATTTACCAACAAAGTCCCATGCCTTTATTGGTCGGACCAACCCAACCGACTATTTCTGACAAGTCTTTCTAAATTGGAAGAGCAAGAAGCGGAACTAGAACAAAACTTTCTTTCTCTTTATGTACAACCAATTCATTTTCAAATATAGTTGGGAGACTTTACCCAAGAAATGGGTCAAAAAAATGGAAAGATCGGAACATGGGAATAGATCTGATACCAATATGAACTACCTATTTCAATTGTTGTGCTTTCTAAAATTGCATACCTATACAAGGGTTCAAGTTTCGTTCGATATTTGCGGAGTTGATTGTCCCTCTCGAAAACAAAGATTTGAAGTGGTCTATAATTTACTGAGTATTCGGTACAACTCACGCATTCGTGTACAAACCAGTGCAAACAAAGTAACACGAATAACTCCGATAGTTAGTCTATTTCCATCAGCCGGCCGGTGGGAGCGAGAAGTTTGGGATATGTTTGGCGTTTCTTCCATCAATCATACAGATCTACGTTGTATATCAATAGATTATGGTTCTGAGGGTCATCCATTATGAAAAGACCTTCCTCTGTGGTTTCTGAAAATGTGGTTTCTGAACCCATTGAAATGACCCAAGAATTTCCCTATTTCGATTTTTCTAGTCCTTGGGAACAGCGTAGCGATGGATAATTCAAAATCAGAATAGGTCCAGTCCAGGGGACAAATCAATAGGAAATGCTATTTGCTTCGTAAGAATAAGAATTCACTTCTATGAAATGAAAGAGTTTCACGGGAATTGTCTTGATCGTCGGATATCATTGAGAAAGAAATAGGAAAAAGTGTTATCGAACGATTTCCTACAATTCTTTTCAGTATGGAATTACTAATGAATCAAGCTACAAGCCTCGATCTATATGAAACACACTAGTTTTTTGTAACGAACCGACTTATCGTTTTAAGAATTTATACCCTATTCAGCGACTTAAGGTCTTTAGAAGCTTCACAATATGTATTATGACTCACGGGTGTGGTCAAGTTTGATTTACTGAAGAATCAGAATTAAATTAAAAGAATAATCCTTATTTAGATGCTTAAATGGAAATAGTTCACTGGAGAGTCGACTTTTGGGTAAACGACTCCGGAATGGAATTTTTATGATGTCAATAGCTTCGTATGGTGATTTTGGACTTAGGAGCGTGTCTGGAAAATTATTCAAAGTTATGTAGAGAAATTTGACTTGAAATGGCGAAAGATGAATTTTTGGGAATTTCCACCGCTGTGGCGGTGACTTTTTAATATCGGGGTCAGAATCCGATTTTGGAAATTTGAATAACTTCGTTATGTCATTTATGACTTGTGTGAAAAATATGAAGTCATTCCGGATTGATTTGATAGGTTCCGGCGTCGTTTGTGAAAACTTGAAATTTCAAAGTTCATTAGGCTTGAATTGGGGTATGATTCGTGTTTTAGCGTTGTTTGAGGTGATTTGAGGGTGATTTTCGGATCAAAAATTTGGAAATGATTAGCTGCTAGAATTTTCTGATATCTGATACTGTTTTCCTTCTACGCGATCGCGTGAATGTGTCTGCGATCGCGTAGGATTAGTTCGGCAGTGGAATTTTGTTCTCTGCGATCGCGTGACGATATCTGCGATCGCCTAGGGATGATTGGGAGACTGCTGAGTTTTGTTCTACGAGATCGCGTGAAGAGGGATGTGATCGTGTAGCTCTGGGAATTGGTGACTGGCGAACGCGTGAAGAGGATTGCAATCGCGTAGAGCTGGGAACCTTGTGCATCGCGATCGCGTTGCATTGTTTGCGATCATGTAGGGTAGCGGAGTCAGTGCTTCATGATTGCGTGGGACTTTCTGCGATCGCGTAGAGTTTAGTTTGGCAGTGTTGAAATTGTGCTTCGCGATCGCGTAGAAGAAATCACTAGGCAGAGAGTTTAAGTTCTGAAAATGGGACTTCGTCCCATTTTCCATTTTTACTGATTTGGAGCTCGGATTGAGGCGAATTTTGGGAGATTTTCTGAGAAAACAATGGGGTAAGTGTTCTTAACTCAATATTGGTTAAATTACTCGAATCCATGGTTGTTTTTAACATTTAATCAGTGAATTTAGTTGGAAAAATTATAAAAACCCTCTTTGTTTAAATTTAAAATTTGGAGGGCGATTTGTTATTGGAATTTGATAAAATTGGTATAGTTAAACTCGTATCAGAATGGGTGTTCAGATTTCATGAAAATTATGTCGGGTTCCGAGAGGCGGGCCCCGCGTTGACTTTTGTTGACTTTTTGGAATAAATTTTTAAGTCGATGTTTTATTATCCGGAATTGTTTCCGGTGAATTTTAATGAAGTTATACAATCAATTTGGATAGATTTGAGCAGTCTGTAGGTCAATTCAGGCAAGAAGGCGATTTTGGAATATTGGCATAACTTCAAAAAGGTAAGTGTCTTATTTAACCTCGAGTGGGGAATTACCCCTTAGGCGTTGAGTCTTATGTGCCATTTATGAAAGGTGAAAAGCCGTGTACGCGACGTGACGAATACGTACTCGGGATTATATGTGCAAAATTCATTGAGTTAAAGTCTTGGGCATATTTTGTAGTAATTTGGATAATTGTTAGTATTTATTAAATCATCTATTTGCCAGGCCTAAATCCTTGTTGTTGAATTTGTTTTTATATGACAATTTGATGTGATTGTTACTTGAAAACTTATGTAATTTCGTGAGTATTGTTGGTTTGATATTTCTTGGAATTAAATTTCAATATGAACTTTCCCTATGCAAATAATTAATTAAGCAAGTTTAAAAAGAAGTGTTAATATAATTATCTAAATTTGGATTAATGATGGCTTTGCTTTATGCTGAGTAATTTCTATCTCCGTTGATTATTTTTGGGTGTTATATTGTGTGGAGCCTTCGGCTAATTGTTGTAAAATTAATCGACTTGGTTGTATCTTTGGAATTTTGGTTGTGGCCATTGGGCAAAATGAATTGATTTTGTTATGTTACCCGTGTAAATTGTTGTGTTGTATGATTTATTATTTTGAGGAGATACGGATGGCATTTCACCGTTGATATTATATGGGTATGAGGGTGGTATTTCACTGTTGTTGTGTTTGTTGGAATATTATCTGGGCGGAGCGATAAGGGCGGCTAAAGGGAGCGATAAGGGTGGCAATATGAGCGATAAGGGTGGATATTGGTATTGTCAGGGCGAAGGGATAAGGGTGGCTATAGGAGATATAAGGGTGGCTATAGGAGAGATAAGGGTGGATATTGTCAGTGATGGTATGTGATGATGAGGAGTGGTTGCATTGGTGATTTTTATGTGATGTTGTGATTTCCTTGTATTTATTTTTATAACTTGTGCAATTTGTCTTGTTATTGGTAAATTGATAATAATCTGATTTATGTTGAAATTGAGAGCATGTGGCTATTGCAAGGCGGATTAAAAATTAAAATGTGGGCACGAGGTGCCGTGAGTAAATAATGAGGATATTGGCACGTGAATTGTCCGTGCAGTTGTGATATAAAATGTGGGCACGAGGTGCTGTGATTAAATGATAATGATATTTGACATGTTAATTGTCCGTGCAGTTGTGATATAAAATATGGGCACGGGGTGCTGTGATTAAATGATAATGATATTTGGCACTTGAATTGTCAGTGCGGTTGTGATATGAAATGAGGGCACGAGGTGCCAGCAAAATATGATGATTTAATTATGGGCACGAAGTGCCGTGGAAATATGAAAATTGACTGAGACCCGTGTTTACGAAAAAATTTGAAAATGGGCTGAGACCCGTATTTTTTATGATTATGAAATGAGGTGTCACATGGTGACTTTTTAATTGAAAGAATTATATTCAAAATATTTTTTTGGAAGGATTTTATTCAAAAAGAATTATATGAAAGAATTTTATATTCGAAAGATATTTATTTGAGGAAATTATATTTGAAAAAGATTTTTATTCGTAAGAATCATATGCGAAAGATATGTAATTGAAGAACTTGATTTAACTGAGTGTAATTGTATTTATCAATTGTTGAGCGATATTAATGGTGATTTTATTGTCTTACTGTGCATACCAATAGTTGTTTTATGTTGCCCTTATTGTTATTTGTTTCCTATTATTTTGTATATTATATTGCACAGCTTATTAGACTAGTGAGTGTCTTGACTGTACCTCGTCTCTACTCCACTGAGGTTAGTCTTGATACGTACTGGGTACCGACCGTGGTGTACTCATACTACACTTCTGCACATTTTTGTGCAGAGCCAGGTATTGGAGATATCATACTGGAGCAGAGTTAAAGTGGGATCGTAAGGATTCAAGGTAGAGCTGCTTGGTCATCGCAGTCCCTTGGAGTCTTTTCATTTCATTGTACTGTTAATTTTTAATCAAACAATATTGTATATTCGGTCCTCGTGATCATTCCATTTATTCAGTTAGAGTTCGTGACTCAGTACTACCAGTCTTGGGAAGTTGTATATTCATATTTGTTCTGCTGTTAATTTTGATTACCTATTTAATTAAAAAAATGGCTTCAAAATGTAATTGAAATCGGCTTACCTAGTCTTAGAGACTAGGTGCCATCACGACGCCTGTGGTGGGATTTTGGGTCATGTCATTTTTTTCTTTCGATTTTATTGATAATAGAAAAGACTTACTCTAAAGGGGAGCTAGCGCTTCACTAATAACATAACAAAGGGGTCTGAAAAAATATAAGAGGTTGCTACTCTAGGCTCGCTTCGATTCTTCAAGCTCCGCCCCTTCTTTCAAATATCAAAAAATAGCGCTAACGAGCAAGAAAACGGATGCGCTAAGGAGCAACTTCGCCCAGCTGCTACGTCCTTGCTTCATGCCTTATCTTACTTAGTAAAGCAACCTTTCACGCTAGGCACTCACCTTTTTTGTCTGGGTGCAAGCTGGCGGGCAGGACTTGCTTAACCGGATACACGGAATTGGGATCTCTGTTGCATGTAAATATTTCTATCGGGAAAGCCTCGCTTATTCAAAGGGCTTCTTATTTAGAACTATTTTTTTGCTTAGTTGTAAGTAAGCGTTGGTAGGAGCGGCGGGATGATGATGAGTATATAAATCAATAAAGACCAAAAAATAATAAATGGCAAGATAAATTAGATATCTATGGAAAAAATAATGATGTAGAGGGTGACTGAAAAGGAGGCTCGACCTACATGTAGAGTGGTGGGCGGGGATTCTCTATAATGACACTGTTGTAGACCAATTGAAAGGGATATAGCACAGTTTGGTAGCGCCTTTGTTTTGGGTAAAAAAATGTCGCGGGTTCAAATCCTGTCATCCCTACCTATTCTTCTCCTCTAGGCAGTAATGAGGGATCCATTAAGATCGATTTAAAATGGACATACAGATTTTCATTTTATGAAACTATATGCATGCAAGATGTATTGGGGGTACAAAAAGAATCCTTTTTCTTTACAGGCGTATCTAGTGTGATAAGAAAGCTCCCTTAGTTCAGTTTGGTAGAACGTGGGTCTCCAAAACACGATATCGTAGGTTCAAATCCTATAGAGTGTGATTGTTTTCTTCTTAGATAGAATTAGAATGAAATAGATTCATTTAGTAACTTTCAAAACAATCGGAATTTGACCTCTTGTGCCTGTGAATTAAAGAAAGGAGGAGGTCAATAAAAAAAAGAGATGTTAATTAATCAAAGGTCCAACTGATCACCACGCTTGTATTGTAAATATGCAGTTAGGAATAATCCGGCCAAAGTAATAGGAATTAGACCTAACAGGATTCCAAATAGAAAAACTTCAGTCATTTTTCTTTGTTTGGAAGGAGAAAAAAAAAGAGGTAATATCTATACCTAAATATTAATCTGAATTGACATAAATCTCAATGACAATGACCAAGAATTGACAATTGGTAACGTAAGTATATATAGAATACATGTAATCCCACAGAAATATTTCTTTTTATGAATTGTTCATTTTAAATATTCAGTTTAAATAAGTCGTATCTTGCTCAAACCAATAAGTAGAACTGAGGTTCTAGTTAAAGCCGCTAATAGAAAAGCAAAATAAATAGTTATAGTAAGCATGAAAGGGCTAAATTAAATGAAAGATGTTCTTTTTATACATATGTTTAGAAAGCACTTACCTAAGTTTCCATTTTTTCAAAATAGGAGGATAGGCAAAAATCTCAATTTCAATTGAAAGAAGAAGTTGAATGAAATGTTTTTGATTCATCTATCATTATAGGCAGACAAGACTAACAAAGATAAAGTGACAGACATATAAAAGAAACTGATTCATCATCTGTAACATCTATCCATCCCGCAATTCCAATCAACCGATTCTTTGAGTGACTCTTGGGTAAACTCTTAAACTAATAAGAGTTGTATCGTCTAACTTCATTCAAAAATGAAACTTGAATTTTTATAGAATCAAATTCTAAAATCATTTCTATTTTGATCATTTCTTAGATTCTACTGAATTGTATCGAATCCATTTTCGATTTTAAAGCGAACAGTTACCTTATCAAACTAGAAAACTTTTTCTTTTTACTTTAATTTAAGTTTAACTTATTAGATTCAGTAATATATTAATTCACATAATATCTTGAAAAGCAAATCTAAGAAGCTTATAGAAAAGCGAAATAACTAGTTATAGTAAACATGAAAGGGCTAAATTAAATGAAAGATGTTCTTTTTATACATATGTTTAGAAAGCACTTACCTAAGTTTCCATTTTTTCAAAATAGGAGGATAGGCAAAAATCTCAATTTCAATTGAAAGAAGAAGTTGAATGAAATGTTTTTGATTTATCTATCATTATAGGCAGACAACACTAACAAAGATAAAGTGACAGACACATAAAAGAAACTGATTTATCATTTGTAATATCAATGCATCCCGCAATTCCAATCAACCGATTCTTTGTGTAACTCTTGGGTAAACTATTAAACTAATAAGAGTCGTATCGTCTAACTTCATTCAAAAATGAAACTTGATTTTTTATAGAATCAAATTCTAAAATCATTTCTATTTTGATCATTTCTTAGATTCTGCTGAATTGTATCGAATTCATTTTTGATGTTAAAGCGAACAGTTACCTTATCAAACTAGAAAACTTTTTCTTTTTACTTTAATTTAAGTTTAACTCATTAGATTCAGTAATATATTAATTCACATAATATCTTGAATGATTGAGAAGACGAAAAAGTTATCACACAATTGCTTGAAAATATATATTTTTTGGTCCAACTAGTAGTAATTTCTATTAGGTTCCCCATTTTTTCTTTCCATACTGCCCCATCCTTGTAGCTAGATCAAGAAAGAACCTTTGGATCGAGATCCGTAAATATGGATTCCAATTATACTTTTTTTATTTTTGTTTCATCGAATAAGATCTACTACTCTTATTTGTTACTCGACCATTAACTTCTTCTTTAAAAAAAAAAAGGATTCCAACAACAAAACTGCTTCCACAACTATGAAAGGAAAATTTCTATATCCCGCATCTACGGAATATGAGAATATCTTTCGTTGAATTGAAAGAATTTTCTATTGAATGGAAGATGATTTTACATCAACAAGTAAATGAAAAAAGAAATTATTTAGTACTTACTTTTGATACTAATTCAAATTGCTTTGTTGTGTCAGAAGAAGGATAGCTATACTGATTCGATATACTCTCAAGACGCCCTCGGTACAATATTGACGATCTCACAAAGATGCGATTTCAGTGAATTGTCATTTACTGATCTCATCTTTTACGGAATCGATCCTCTTTGACTATACAACAGTATGTGGAGCTCAACATATCTGGAAGCACAGGAGAACGTTCGTTTGCTGATATTATTACCAGTATTCGATACTGGTTCGTTCATAGCATTACTATACCTTCCCTATTCATTGCGGGTTGGTTATTTGTCAGCACCGGTTTAGCTTATGATGTGTTTGGAAGCCCTCGGCCAAACGAATATTTAACAGAGAGCCGACAAGGAATTCCATTAATAACTGGCCGTTTTTATCCTTTGGAACAACTCGATGAATTTAGTAGATCATTTTAGGAGGCCCTAATAATTATAGATAGAACCTATCCATTTTTTACAGTACGATGGTTGGTTGTTCGCGGCCTAGTTGTACCTACCTTCTTTTGGTTTTTGGGATAAATATCAACAATGCAATTCATCCAATGATAAACATAATCCGAATTATAGAGCTACGACACAATCAAACCCGAACGAACAAAATGTTGAATTCAATCGTACCAGTCTCTACAAAGGGTTATTACTCATTTTTGTACTTGCTTTTTTATTTTCCAATAATTTCTTCAATTAACAAAACGAAAGAGAATAAATAAGATTCTCTTAGCTCATTCGGACGGATCTCCTAATTTAATTATCCATGACTGTTTATGTCTCTAGCATGACCACTTGATGAAATCTGGAGGGAATTGGGGTAAATGGCCGATACTACTGGAAGGATTCCTCTTTGGATAATAGGTAGTATTCTTTTAATCGGTTTAATAGGTATTATCTTTTATGGTTCATATTACGGATTGGGTTCATCGCTGTAGTAATCGAATGAATTGAGTTGTCAAAATGAAAGCATAAGAACTCAACGGGATTCCCAGCATCTCGTAGAAAAAGAGTATGTAATGTAGATAAAAAGGGTCTAAATAAGATAAAAGACTTTTCATAATTTCATTTTTTTGATCATAAATAATCTCTAACAAGAATTTGGTTCTTTTGAGAGATACGATCGGGGGGAGCTAATTCAAACCCCTCCGGTAAAATAAGAACAGCCGCCACATTCAACCCACTAAATAGGAAGAGGGCCCTTAGGAGAAAGATGGAAGGTCTTAAGAAATGGAGCCCGGGACAGTTTCCCTTGCCCCCAATACCGGCTGATCAACCCAATTGCAATCCTCCCCGCCAATGCCTGGTCGACCTCTCCTTCTATAACTGAGCTCACCACTATGAACTCCCTTAGATGAGAACCCTCATTGCCATTGGAAGGAACCTTGGACCTAAGGAGTGGACTATCACTGAATTCCATCAAAATCCAATGAGCAACCCGCCGTGGTTACAACAATCATGTTAGACTAAGAAGAGACTTGGGTTTCAGTCCCTTGGACAGACCATCCATAGTCCAGACCGATGATGCGCCTCATTAGACAGCAGCGAAACATACAACATGATGTTAATCAAAGTGAACTTGGTACGCTCCACAGCTCGAAAAGGTATGACCCTCTCAGCCATCGGGATTTCTCCCGTGATGTCCAATAAGAGCACCTGCTTTCCTAACCTTTTTCGATAAAGTTTATCCATCCTTTTTCAACATGACCTGGAAAGGCTTGAATGAATGGATGGAATGGACTGCTATCATGCTACTGGCTTGAGACTTCCTGTTCTATTGGAAGAGAGATGAGATTCCTTCGGGACAGACTCCATTCCGAATGCCAATAAGACCACTTCCTTAATCCTGAGCATCATTTAACTCAAGAGCCTTGCGGCACTCCCACTTTTACTGGATCTCAATCTATTCACTTAATGGAGCGCGAGCATTCTAACTATTTTATGTGAGATGGGTGCCTTCACCTCTGTAAGAACCTTTCTCTCGAAAGAGATTAAGTAAGGCAAGTTTCTGACCATTAATTCTGTAACAAAGAAGTGTAGTGGCAGGCTCGCATAGCTAAACCCTTCTAGTCCTATTATCGGGGAGGGACTTTTCCATTATTTATCCTATTTCCGATCGGACCTTGCCCTTGCCAATTCCTTTTCTATCCCTATATTAGAATTAGCTTGACTTTCCATTAGAGTGTTCTTTCAGACGTTGAGAGGAAGGGACCTGCGGACACAATATCAGAGCTAGATTTAGCTTAGCATCGATCAATTTCCCCAACCCCATCATCGAATGAGGTTAAGTGCGCCTTTGGGAGACTTTGATAAAGAATCCCTTCCTTCGGCGAATGGCTAGACACTTCTATAGTGGGATCACTAGAACCTATGAAACTTGAGAAATTGGGTGAACATCTTCCCCCTTCCCTGGCTCTCCTTGCACGTATCCCGAGTAGTGAAGTGAAACTAAAAGTTGAAATAGAATTACATATCCGCTGTGGTGCTTTGCTCCCTCCGGTTCGTTGATATGTGGCCATACGTGTCTTTTCCGAAAATATAGGATTGCTACACTTGTCCCTCATAGCCCCACCCTTGAAGCTGAACCAAATTCTTGTGCCGCGAGTGACAACCGTTTTAGTATCTTACTATATGGTTGGATTGCATTTCCTTATCTCTCGTATCTGTCCATCTTTCTGATGGTGAAGGAAGAAATTATGACAATAATTGTGATAATGGAAACGAAGTATGCGGCAAGGCCTCTCAATCCAAGAACCCAATCGGGAATCTTCGTTCCACTTTTATGATGATGAATGGAACTGTTGTCCCGCGTAAGCCTTTGGAAGAAAACAATCATAAAATGAAACAATCGAGAAGTAGTCTAAGTACAGTTAAGGTAAAAAACATGGACAATCCTGTGTATTCGATCTAGTACTCTCACTTGCCCCCAAGGGGCCAGAAGAAGATACCCAATGTTCAGGGTATAAAGCCAGGGTTTGGTACTTTGACGAGCTGGCCGCTAAGAGAGAACTGAGACGAAGAACCTAGATAGGAATTTCCCTGCCTGTGTCTACTTCTTGAAAACCTAAATGGGCAAGGTAAGCGTATCAAGAGAAACTGAGCAAAGTAAGGGGAGAGCTTATGCCCGGCTAATTGAATGGAGTTCCTTGCTTTAAAGAATCAAGTTCAAGTACCGAGGAGATTGGCTTGAAGAGCTTTGGTGAGGTATGCTAATCAAGATAGTTCATTTCTTGGATAAGGGCTCTATATAACCTTAGAATATCATCTTCTGGTCCTCATGTGGATGATTCCCCATATGATAAGTGAAAGGTTGGTATATCAGTTTGAAGATAGCCACTGTAGGATCTAGGGGCTCCAGCCGTATTGACGATAGTCCTTCATTGCAACTTAGATTGCACGATAAAGATCAAAGTGTTCGTCCGTTCGGTAAGTCAGCCAATCGTCATCTTATCTTGCACGAGCATCGTCGTCCCCATCACTTCCTCGTCCTCAACCTCTAGAGGAGTGGAAGAGACTTCGATGTCCTTATTTTGGCTTTTGCTCTGACTTCTTCCCATGTAAGCATTTGCTTCGGCCTACAAAAGTTCGGACAAGCAGGGAATTTCATAAACTCAAAGAAGACCAGGGCCAGCCAACCTAGAAGAAAACACAAATAGAGATAGGTCAACTGCTCAATAGGTATACTTGTCAAGCGACAAGGACACAGGTATATAAGGAATCACATCATCATATCATTCTTGCTCTTTTGCTTTATTAGCATCAGTTGAGGCCTCTCTTTGATCATTCATGTGTTTCGGTGCTTGCCCTTTCTTTTAAGAATAAAGATCTTCATTGATCAACACTACGACTGTCACTCCTACAGGATCGGGATACCTTTTTACGTATTACGAGAAGGTCGTTGAAGTAGGATTGCTAGTGGGATAGTCCAGCGGTACTCCTTGCTTCTGTTTACACAATTAACCAATGGGGACCGAAAAACATCTTGCTTAGTAAAGTCTTTTGTCTTCTATTCAGGGGTCATGAATGATTAACAAAAATGAAGGGTGAGTGCAATGAGCGATACGGTAATGAGCCGTAACAAAGATGAGAAGAGCATTCCTTCTGCCGGCCTTTATAGGAGTAGGGGAGCATGGTGAGATAGATAGATGTCCAATCCTGTAGCAGCTAGTTTCTTGGCCTTATTCTTGGGCTGATCTCAATCTTCAATCAACCCCTTCTACTTCGATCCTATCTATCGAATGATCAAGAGGCTAATCTCTTTTGTTTGGGCCGGTAGCTAAAAGAATGTCCTCACTTTCTCTTGAACAATGGAAGGGTAGCATAACATTTTCTTTAATTGAACAAGCTCAACCGAGAAGAAAAAGGTGGTAGGTCGACATTGAATGCTTCACCTTGACCACTGAAGAAGGCAAAGGCTGGGCGAGAGACTAGGCCAACTTACTGCGCCATGCCATGGTTTAAGATTTAGGCTCCATAGACGGAACTCTGTTTAGGTATTAGGGAGGGGAGGACACCGCTCAGCATCACTCTATGGGGTGGTTTTCAATGCCTAACAAAAATGGCCATAAGAAAAAAGGGATGTATGGCTGAGGGGAGGAGAGAAAGAACGCATGCATGGAGATTCTGTCTGTCGGAGGTTCGAGAATCTATGAAAGGACATCTAAGGCTAAGGTTACGAAGTAAGGAAGTCCATTACTAAGAGAAGTGGTGGGTAGGGATTCTCTACAATGACATTGGTCTAGACCAATTAAAAGGGATGTAGCGCAGTTTGGTAACGCCTTTTTTTGGGTAAAACATGTCACGGGTTCAAATCCTGTCATCCCTACCTTTTCTTCTCCTCTGGGCAGTAACGAGGGATCCATTGAGATCGATTCAAATTGGACATATATATTTTTTTATTTTATGAGACTATATGCATGCAAGATCTATTGGGGTACAAAAAGAATTCTTTTTCTTTACAGTCGTATCTACTGTAATAAGAAAGAGCTCTTAGTTATGTTCGGTAGAATGTGGGTCTCCAAAACCCGATGTCATAGGTTCAAATCCTACAGAGCGTGACTTTTTCTTCTTAGATCGAATTAGAATGAAATAGATTCATTCAGTAACTTTCACAACAATCGGAATTTGACCTCCTGTGCCATTGAATTAAAGAAAGGAGGAGGTCAATAAAAAAAAGAAATGTTAATTAATCAAAGGTCCAACTGATCACCATGCCTGTATTGTAATTATGCAGTTAGGAATAATCCAGCCAAAGTAATAGGAATTAGACCTAACATGATTCCAAATAGAGAAACTTCAATCATTTTTCTTTGTTTGAAAGGAGAAAAAAAGTGGTAATATCTATACCTAAATATTAATCCGAATACAGTAACGCAGTGGTGGTATTATGGCCACTGCTGCTCCATCCGGTGGTGGAAAACTACCAGACCTATCCCAAAAGATGCTCCTCGATAAGGCGAACACACCCCAACAAGTTTCACTCCAAAATTCCAACCCAGCTGTTACAGATCTTAAAAATACCAAAGCAATTACTGTAGCAACAAATCGCCTGGGATACTCTAACATGTCCCAGATTGTTTCTTGTTCAAATCTGCCAATTCCAAGCATTAATGAAGCTACTCGAAATCCCAACAATATCATCTCATATGCAGCAAGTTTGAATTACAATCAATCTGCCGCACCTCTCACAAAAATGAGTTTGATACCTTTCGAACTTGTTCATGGAATTCCTACTCTTCAATTCTCCATGGATGAACGTGAAGAATTTGCTAAGCAAGAAGGTTTACACCAAGTAGTGACAATTAAACTGTCCAGCGGCGCACCAAATTTACAGATTTTAAGGAGTATTCTGCCAAAAAATCATTGGCATCAAAGGTAATTGCTTGGTAGGTTTATTGGCCCAACGACAATTTTTAATTAGTTGTGATCAATATGAAGATTATGTGGTTTGCTTGGCAAGAGTTGTAAACTACTTTCAACACAATGGAAGAGAGCACCAATACAGAGTTTTCCCCTGGAGTGTTGGATTCAATCAAAATGAGGAAACTTCGAAAGCAGCTGTTTGGATTTCTCTGCTGAATTTGTCGCCTGAAATGTTCGTGCGCAAGCCTTTATTGTCCATTGTGGCTGTGGTTAGAAAACCAATTGCAAACATCCTCAGAAGGTTAGGCTTCATTATCTCGACGCTACAACTGGTAAACATGTAGAGGATTACCAGGAAATTATCTATGATAATTTGCCTTCGTACTGTTGCCATTGTAAGTATCAAGGACATGAAGAAAATCAATGCCGACGCTTAAAAGGAAAGGCAGTTCAAGCTGCTCGTGTTGATGAAACAGTTGAGAATGAGCATTAATTTGTTGAAAAATTACAGGGTGATGCAAGAGATTTTTTAAATGCTAAGAGAGCTGGGCAGCAACTTACAGAAGGATCAGAAAGTGATAAGAACACTAGGCATCATGTGAATGATATAGTTGATGATCAGGCAACTGCTGGTGTGCAAGCAACTCATTTGAGAGTTTAACCAACTAGTAATCTAACATATGATATTCCTGCTATCAATGCTTTGGCGTGTTCAGCTTTACAACATAATACTACATTGATAGTGGGTGATGATCGAGCTAAACCAGGGGTTCAAACTGTTATTGATCGAGGTGTAGTGGATGTACATGATTGAACAAATGTTGTGATTGAGGAAGAAATACCAGCAGGGTCTAAACCTACAACTGGAAGAATTTTCCTCAGGTCTTGGAGAGGGAAAAACAGGCTACTAAGGGGCTTGGTTTTGATCGAGTTCAAGTTAGGATTCCTTCTGTTGCTGGGCACATTTATGCTAAGGATCAGCAAGTATCATGTGAGGAGGAGAAGGAAAATGGGACACCACAATCTACTAAGCAGTAGCACAGGACTTCAGTGAAATCTGGGCAATCTCCTAGTCCTACTGTTGCTACTTTAACAACTGTTGCTGATCGCTCTGTCACTTCAAACTGGCATGTTGTGATTCAACAAGTCGCTGGGACATTTGGTTTTCAAATTGGTAATGAACGAGGAATGTTTCATGAGAAACCAACTGCTGAAAATGCATGTTCTAAATCTATAGCACAGAAACAGAGTTCTCTGCTTTCTGATGGGGAAAGAACTGGACCTAGAGCAACGCGTTTTACAGCAGATACATCAGGTGCTCGTGTAGATGCTATGGAATTGGAGTATGCAGCTTCTCGAGGCATGTCTATTGCAACTAACACTGATGCAGCTGATATAGTAGAATCAAAGTCCCAACCTGTGCAACGAGTTTCCAGAAGTACTCAGGTTGCTGGTGCATTGAATACAATTGGGAAATCTGATGAGCAGAGAATTGTCACTACTGCTGCTCTGGATATGGACACTGCAAGGGTTACTGTAATGGAAAAATATGGGCATCTTCAGCAGAAAGAAGGATGATAGTGCATCAGTTGCAGCTGATAAATCAATCAAAAATAATGCAGCAGTAGCAGGTGCACAATTTGATACAGCTGCCAATGTTGAGTCAGTTGTGCAAACAGCTCGTTTAGATGCTGCTGTTGTTATTGCATTAGGAGTTGAAGGTGTTGGGAAAACTCCTAACAACCAAGGAAAAACCAAGGATCAACAGGTTACTAAAATAACTTCTAAACCTACTACTGCTAACAGGAAAAGACAGGAACTTGGCAAGGGGGATTGTGTTACTGGAAATCTTGGCAAGGGAGATACTAGTGCAATTGGTGGAACATCTGCTAACAAGAAGGTTGTTGATACATTAGAAGCAGGTTTTCAACATGGGCAACAATTACATGCTAAGGGTTGGTCAATAGTGCATCGATCACCTAGCAAGAAGATGTCTTCAGATCATATATATCTGGAGTGAACACCAGAAACGTTTAGGTGTTCTAACTCGTTTGATGCCTTGGTCTGTGCACATGAACATGGTGAGAAAGATTTGTAATATGAGTATATAACTGCAAATTCAAAAAATATGCAAGAGAGGTCTCCAAGCAGTACAAAAAACCAGCATAATTCTAGTGTTCCAGTAAATGCATCAAAAGACATTGTTCCAGTTATGGAGGAGCTAACGGGCAATCAAGCACATAACTCCAATACTCCGACCTTGCAATTTTCCAGTCCTCACGTGGAACAAATCATCAAAGATGCCAGAATGCAATGATGTTGCATACTACTATGGTTAAACAACTATTGGTAACGTTGAACCCCTCAGTGTTTGAAGTGCCATCACGGCCTTTGGAACCTTTTGGTGAATATGGAGGTGAACCAGGGCAATTGACGTTGTCCACTGGAAATAACAACGAAGTTATACAAGCAAATGTGAGGGCAATGATTATTAAATCCAAGCTTTGGGCTGACCTATGTGAAGAGGAAGAAGAAGAGGACTGGGTTGATGAAATTGCTGGGGATTCGACTAATGAAGCTGATCAAAATACTAAAGATGAAGGGGTGCTATCAGTTGGCTCGCCATCATTGCCAAACATTGGCAACTCTTCAATGTTAATTTCAAGCAGCAAACTTAATGCTAAGGCCCCAGTTTTTGTCCCTAAAACTGGGCAGAAACATGTTGGAACAAGCACATCCGGTGCTATTTTGATGAAAAATGCAGTAACAAAGAGGATTGGGCAGCAGCAGATTATCGCGAGCACTCCAACTGCTGCTTGTGTGGATGATGAATATGCAGCAACATTGTCAATTGTTGGACAACAGTAGCAAAGTGCAAGCACCCCAAATGCAGTAATAAAAGCTCCAAATGCTGGATAGCAACGCCAGAATTTAAATGTACCAGTTATTACGTTGGATGACAGAAATCTACTGACACCGACCGATATCCTCCATGCACTTATTTCTCATAATTTAGACAAATTGACAACGTTTAATAATCCAAGGAATGATCAAGGTGCACTAGTCAACGGCTAAAATCATATTGACAATTTTGGGTTGCATATGGGCCAAGACTTTTATGAAGAAGGAGAAGAGGATGAACTACTCGATGCCATCTTCAACATAATAGCTAGGGAGGGAGATCTTTCACCTAGACATGTGCGAAGTGGATCAAACAAAAATAAAAAGAAGGAACATGGAAGGCAACATAGTTGGGACGGCAAGGTAAAACAAAAGGTTATCATTAGGAAACCTCCAATGAGAAGTGCAAAACAAAAGGCGGTTGTCCCAACCACCTCCACAAGGTCCAATAGATAAAAAAAGAAATGATAAAGTTTGAAGAATATTTGAAGATAGTGGAAGAAGAAACCAATGAAATACAAATTGAAGAGTGCACGAGGTTGAAGAAAGAGGCGCAAGACACAATTTTTTACCTTGTTTTATTTTATCATTTTTTAAGCATCATCATTTGTAATATCATCACAGAGTATGTTATAAACTCTGTGATGATCACAGAGTACTTAGTTATTTCCAGCTCATATTTTCTTCATGCATGCTAGTAGATGAGGTTTATTATGCCTTAATAAGATTTGTAAGGTAAGTTCTAGTACAATATGTGTGTGCTATATTCCTATGCCTTTGGGAAGATCCAAGCGGCTATGAGATTATATGCCCTCGTGAGACATCTTCCGGCAGCTACACCATGATCCTCTACATGAGGCTGCCATCTTAAGGCAATGGAGGCGCAGAGGAGTGAGTATATAGCAAGGCATAGAGGCAACACTATTGTAGCTAGCACCCTTACTTGTACTTTTTCATTGTGGTTACTTGTTTTCTCTTTTATAATTTGCCCAAAAAACAATATTAATCCGAATTGACATGAATCTCAATGACAATGACCAAGAATTGATAATTAGTAATGTAAGTAAATATAGAATACATGTAATCCCACAGAAAGATTTCTTTTTATGAATTGTTCATTTTAAATATTATGTTTAAATAAGTCTTATATTGATCATACCAATAAATAGAGTTGAGGTTCAAGTTAAAGCCGCTAATATAAAAGAGAAATAACTAGCTATAGTAAGCATGAAAGGGCTAAATAAAATAAAAGATGTTCTTCTTATACATATGTTTAGAAAGCACTTACCTAAGTTTCCATTTTTTCAAAATAGGAGGATAGGCAAAAATCTCAATTTCAATTGAAAGAAGAAGTTGAATGAAAAGTTTTTGATTCATCTATCAATATAGGCAGATAACACTAACGAACATAAAGTGACAGACATATAAAAGAAATTGATTCATCATCTGTAACATCTATCGATCCCGCAATTCCAATCAGCCGATTCATTGAGTAACTCTTGGGTAAACTATTAAACTAATAAAACCTGTATCGTCTAACTTCATTCAAAAATAAAACATGAATATTTATAGAATCAAATTCTAAAATCATTTCTATTTTGATCATTTTTAGATTCTGTTGAATTGTATCAAATCCATTTTCGATTTTAAAGCGAACAGTTACTTTATCAAACTAGAAAACTTATTTTTTTAACTTTAATTTAAGTTTAACTCATTAGACTCAGTAATATATTAATTCACATAATATCTTAAATGATTGAGAATAAGAAAAAGTTATCACACAATCGCTTGAGAAAATCTTTTTTGTTGGTTCAACTAGTAGTAATTTCTATTAGGTTCCATATTTTTTCTTTCCATACTACCCCATCCTTGTAGCTAGATCAAGAAAGAACCTTTGGATCGAGATCCACAACTATGGATTCCAATTTTTCTTTTTTTATTTTTGCTTTCATCGAATATGATCTACTACTCTTATTTGTTACTCGACTATTAACTTCTTTTAAAAAAAAAAGGATTCCAACAACAAAACTACGAAAGGAAAATAGTCAATTTGATGAATATTCATTTTATACGGTCTCATCTTTATCACACTTCTTTATCTTCCAAGTCAAAAATAGTTTAGCTCTAAACTTCTTTCTTTTTCCATTTAGCTTTATTGTTTGTTTGGGTTTGTAACTATGTGACCAATGGAAGTGGAAGAGCTATTTGACGAGACTTCATCAGATGATTGTACAAGAAGGACCTAGATAGATTAGAGATAAAAAAAGAACAGATGAGAAAAAATGATAATGATAAATAAATAAAGGAATTTTGGATTGGGTCAGGAATCCAAGTTTGGGGCGGTATGGATAAAAGAACGTCTTATGTTATACTATTCAATTCTCGACGACGAATTGATTTGATAGTTCAGATATTGTTATTCATGATATTGATCCGATTCAAGATCGTCAAGAGGTAATATTCATTCATTGAATTTACAAGCCAAAGATTTATCATCTCTATGGGATTAAATCCCGAGTTATTGCAAAGTAAAAAACCGATGAGATTATGGAAGTAAATATTCTTGCATTTATTTCTACTGCACTATTTATTCTAATTCCTACCACTTTTCTACTTATCATTTACGTAAAAATAGTCAATCAAAATGATTAATTATTAACTAATTTGAATGAAACTGGACTTCTGAGTTCTTAGCCAAAACTAACGAAATAAAATGAAAAAGATTCTAATTTCATGTCTTAAATGAAATGAGTGGACAAGAATTGTCAGTATTCTAATAGATAGATAGTATGGTAGAAAGAAAGATTCATCTATTTATTTCTACCATACTATTTATTAGTTAGATTGTAGTTATAAAGCTGCGCCTCCTGGAATAAAATAAAGATAGAGGTTGCATTTGATATGGATCTATAGGAATATGAGAATCTCTTTCGTTGAATTGGAAGAATTTTCTATTGAATGGAAGATGATTTTACATCAACAAGTAAAGGAAAAAAGAAATTATATAGTACTTACTTTTGATACTAATTCAAATTGCCTTGTTTTTTCAGAAGAATGATAGCTATACTGATTCGGTATACTCTCAAGACGCCCTCGGTACAATATTGACGATCTCACAAAGATGCAATTTTAGTGAATTGTCATTTACTGATCTCATCTTTTACGGAATCGATCCTCTTTGACTGTACAAGAATATGTGGAGCTCAGCATGTCTGGAAGCACAGGAGAATGTTCGTTTGCTGATATTATTACCAGTATTCGATATGGGTCATTCATAGCATTACTTTACCTTCCCTATTCACTGCGGGTTGGTTATTTGTCAGCACCAGTTTAGCTTACGATGTGTTTGGAAGCCCTCGGCCAAACGAGTATTTTAGAGAGAGCCGACAAGGAATTCCATTAATAACTGGCAGTATTGATCCTTTAGAACAACTCGATGAATTTAGTAGACCGTTTTAGGAGATTCTAATGACTATAGATCGAACCTATCCATTTTTACAGTACGATGGTTGGCTGTTCACGGCCTAGCTGTACCTACCGTTTTTTTTTGGGATCAATATCAGCAATTCAGTTCATCCAATGATAAACTTAATCCGAATTAAAGCTATAACACAATCAAACCCGAACTAACAAAATATTAAATTGAATCGTACCGGTCTCTACTGGGGTTTATTACTCATTTTTAACCTTGCTTTTTTACATTCTCTTGTAATCGGTTTAATAGGTATTTTTTTTATGGTTCATATTCCAGATTGGGTTCATCCCTGTAGTAATCGAATGAATTGAATTATCAACATGAAAGCATAAGAACTCAACGGGATTCCCAACATCTCGTAGAAAAGGAGTATGTAATGTAGATTTTTCAGAAGGGTCTAAATAAGACAAAGTAGTTATCTTGATATATGTGAATATCAATTCCATATATGGGATTGACATAGCATCCAATTCCATTTCTTTGCTATATCTATTTGTTCTGATCAATCTGAATTACTCTTATGTCTTATAGTTTGAATTACTAGATTTTTTGATTTCCAATCTAAATCTCGGTATCTATTGAAAGAATCAAATCAATGAAGGAAAAGCTATAGATATAGGCAGATTCAAAAAATCACGTAGTAATCTTTTTTTTAACATTCCCAAGAAGTAATTGAGTAAACCATTGACAGTAGTTCCACGGGCATCGAAATGGAAGAGTAAACCTCACCGATTTTAAATGCCTGAACCATGATATGATGTAAGTCGATAAAGCATAAATCCAATTTCAAAAATTCGAAAGCGGTAAATGCACAATATGTGACTCACCTGAAGATCTTATTCTGCATAGTATCTCGTTAGACAACCACTATGTTTATATCCTTTCTTTCTCATACAAAGTGCGTATACACTTAACAAAATCACCTCTTCTTTGAATAGTAAAGAGAAAAACAAATAAACAAATAAAAAAGGGTCTAGCCCTCCTCAGTATCACCTGGTAAGAGGCCGTTCATTGGCATAAAAAATTTCAGAAAAATTAGGTTCGAATGAATTACCTGGCATCCTCTTCCTTTTGAACTACAAACATGGGAATCGCTGAAATAGCTCTTTGATTGAAAGAGGATGGTTCATATAATACACTACTCCAGTCGAATCTAATTGAATTTTAAAATGAAGATATTTTTATTTTGTTCAAAACGTGTTGCAGAACAATCTAGAAAGCAATTGATATTGATACAGTTTGCTTAATTAAATCAATTAGTAGGACCCCTAGAGTCCACTTCTTCCCCACACTACGAGTGAAAGGGGAAAAGTAAATACTACTATTAAAGCAGCCCAAGCAAGACTTACTATATCCATATGAATTATGTCCCCTATCTCTATAAATATAAAGGAATTGTTCCATTATTCCTCACTAATAATAGTAGAATCAATGGCGCAAAGTCAAAAAGAATGAAGACTATTAATAAACCAATCCAATAAATTCGTTCATTTTATAAGAAATTCCTATATGATTTCTAATCGGGAAAGATTAAACACATGCAAAATCTGCAGCAACATCTCAAGGGAATGTTACTAATGGAACATGTAGGAATAATAGGTCCTATTCTTTTTTTGTTGACCCTCATTTCAATTGATTAGATGTTTGAGCACTCAGAGATTTTCGTGAGTTCTTCGTATATAATAAAGTATCTTCTGCCCCCTTACACAACTATTTAGATTTCCTATCGGGCTCTCCAATCTAATTCAAGGTCCAGTCATTATACAATGAGTTAATAATAGAAAATTTTGATTTGTAGTAGAAGGTAATTGCGAAGTCTTGATAGCCCCTCTAGCATTCGAATATTTCCTTGATGCCTAAATATGCAATGCAAGGATATTTACAGTTTTTTAGAAAACCCCCCAGACCAGATGTTTAGAATCAAACAAGTATCAATAGCCTGCTTTCTCTGCTTCTGCTGGGGAATCATTCGGCGAGTTATATCAACAGAACAGAAGAAAATAAGAGATTTCGAGTTTTTTGTTGATCAGGCGACACACGGATTTGAACTTGGAAAAAAGGATTTGTAGTCCTCTGCCTTACCACTCAGCCATGTCGCCAAAATTCTACAAATAAAAAATAGATGAAAACTTTCCCAGATTACTGAACTGCTTTTTTATTGTAATTACACCTTGAGTTCTGTTTTCCTTACTTTTTCCTAAAAGTTAAAGAAATCCTAATCCTTCTTCCCCTTTGATTGGGTTTGATTCATCCTTTCAATTTCGATCGAGTCTATCTCAAAATTCATAATGTTCAAAGCTTTCTCTTACCTTTCTATTGAAAAATCAAATGTGGATTTTCAGTCGTAAAATCAAAAATTCAAATTTATGAAAATCAGAACCATTAACTATTGACTTAGAATGCATGAATGATTCTTGGATTTGAATCTCCAAATTTTATTTTCCTAATGACATAAGAAAATACAACTTGATATATAACTAATCGGTATGGATTTTTTCAATCAAAACATCCTTCTCAATTTTAATTATAACAACAATTATGAATATGTGTAAACCCCCCAAGAGAAATTGTTAGATGGATATATATTTTTATATATGTTCCCGATAGAGAATTATCAGATATCAGAAAAGTATCATACTTCAATTTGAATTTTGAATTGAATAGAAAACTGAAATTCTGTTTTCATAGAGCACAACCCGTGTTGCCCCGAATAGAATAGAGAACGACAATAAAACAATAAAAGAGAAGAAAGACGGATATTATATATATCTCCACACGTGGTTAAGCCATACAAACCTTCTTTTCTTATACACTTCACAATCGTATTCTACTCAAAAATCCGTAAACAAAATCTCTCTTCTCTGAAAATCATTTTTTAAACAACGAAATCCTTAACATAAAAGGGGGTTAAATGCTAAAAACCCGATGCTAATTCTATATATTCTTTCTGATTTTTATGTCTTTATCTCAGCGAAAAGATCAAATGTCGAATCCATGTATTTTTCTGGTATTCAAGCAGGATAGAATATGTATTATCATAATAATGGTAGAAATGGAAACTTAATTAATAAGTCTAAGTAGCAGAAGTCTATTTCTAGGGATGTTTTATCAATTTCTTTCCATTTGTATTTGTTGAAATTTCCAATAAATTCCAATTCAATTTAAGTAGAAAATTCTCTTTCTTCCTCCGTTAATATGTATTTCATACATTCCGGATATGGAGTTGGGTAAAATTTTATGTGATTCAGTAAACAAAATAGAAATGCCATCATTGCTAGATCATTTATCTAATCTATCTAATTAGATGAAGAATGAACCAATAGTGATATTTTTTGATAAATGGGAAATTAAAAATGCTCGGGGATGGAAATGAGGGAATATCTACAATACCTGAATTTAATCAGATACAATTTGAAGGATTTTTTAGGTTCATTGATCAAGGTTTGACGGAAGACCTTTATAAGTTTCTAAAAATTGAAGATACAGATCAAGAAATTGAATTTCAATTATTTCTGGAAATATATCAATTGGTCGAACCCTTGATAAAGGAAAGAGATGTTGTGTATGAACCACTCACATATTCTTCTGAATTATATGTATCCGCGGGATTAATTTGGAAAAACAGTAGGGATATGCAAGAACAAATAATTTTTATCAGAAATATTCCACTAATGAATTCCCTGGGAACTTCTATAGTCAATGGAATAAATAGAATTGTGATCAATCAAATATTGCAAAGTCCCAATATTTATTACCGATCAGAATTGGACTATAACTGTAATGACCTGATTGGTCGTTTTGAGAATTTACGCTCCTTTCAACTATTTGAAGTCTTGAATAACTTCCTACGAGGTGTTATGACTTGTATGAATTATTGGTTTTAGTTTTAAGGTATTTCGGAGTTAGCTTGGAAGAATAAATTTTTATGTTGGAAGCTTAAGTTGAAATAGTTGACCGGATATTGACTTATGTGTAAATAACCTCAAAATTTAATTATGACGATTCCAATAGCTCCGTATGGTAATTTTGGACTTAGAAGCGTGTCCGGAAAATTATTTGGAGGTCCGTAGCGGAATTAGGCTTGAAATGTCGAAAGTTGAATTTTGGAAATTTTGACCGGGGGGTTGACTTTTTGATATTGAGGTTGAAATCCGATTATGGAAATTGAAATAGCTTTGTTATGTCATTTATGACTTATGTGCGAAATTTGAAATCATTCCATATTGATTTGATGTATTTCAGCACAAGATATAGAATTTGAAAGTTCAAAGTTCATTAGGCTTGAATTGAGGTGCGATTCATGGTTTTAGCATTATTTGATGTGATTCGAGGCTTCGACTAAGTTTGTATGATATTTTAGGATTCGCTGGTATATTTGGTTGATGTCCCAAGGGGCTCGGGTGAGTTTTGGATGGTTAACGGATAAAAAATTTGGACTTGAACAACTGCTGGAATTTTCTGATATCTGATGTTGTTTTCCTTCTACGCGATCGCGTGAATGTGTCTGCGATCGCGTAGGATTAGTTGGTCAGTGGAGGTTTTTTTTCTACGCGATCGAGTGGGGATATATGTGATCGCGCAGGGTTAATTTGAGGCAGTGATATTTTGTGCTTCGCGATCGCGTGAAGCGGGACACGATCGCGTAGCTATGTGAGTTTGTTATTCGCGAAAGCTGAAAGAAGGTCGCATTCGCGTAGAGGAAATGGGGCAGAAATGGAAATCACGCATTTGTGCTTCACGATCGCGTGGTTAGGTCCACAATCGCGTAGGTCTGTGATGTTGTGCATCACAATCGTGTGGGAAAGTCCGCAATCGCGTAGAGTTAAATTTGAGCGATGGAAAAATTATTCTTCGCGATCGCGTAGAGCAAATGTCTGGGCAGAGAGTTTAAGTTATTCGTCCCATTTTCCATTTTTGACGGATTTGAGCTTGGGAAGGGGCGATATTTGGGATATTTTCAAGGAAAACAACGGGGTAAGTGTTCTTAACTCATTATTGGTCAAATTACCTGAATCCATGATTATTTTTAACATTTAATGGGTGAATTAAGTTGGAAATATTAGAAAATCCTCTTGGTTTAAATTGTAGATTTGAGGGTCAAGTTGAGGTCGGATTTTGGTAAAATTGGTATGGGTAGACTCGTGATTGAATGGGCTTTCAGATTTTGTAACATTTGTCGGGTTCCGAGACGTGGACCCCAAGGGCGATGTTTGAGCTAAAATTTAGATTTTTATGGATAAATTGTATTTTCATATGGATTTAATTCCAATAAATTTAATTTACTAAAAAGAATTATTTGTGGCTAGATTCCAGGTGTTTGGAGGCCAATTCACGAGGCAAAGACTTAGCGGAATCGGAATTTCAAGGTTTGCGGTAAGTAACATTTTTAAATCTGGTCCTGAGGGTATAAAACCCTAGATCTTTGTAGCATGTATTTATTTTGGAGGTGTCGTACATGCTAGGTGACGGGCGTGTGGGCGTGCACCGAGGGAATTATGACTTGGTCCATCCCGTGAAAACTGTAAAGTTGAATAACTTGTTGTTAACTATGTGTTCTCTATGTGTTGTGGAAATTTGACAGTAAGTCGTGTTAGAAACCATGTTTAGGCTATATGTTGGTACTGTTGGGACCCACAGAGGTCTAGTACATGTTAAACTATCTATTTAATTGTTGTTTTGTACTCAGTCATAGTTTACTTGTTTATTTTAACCTAGTCTCTATTTTTTTATTTTTGATACATCATATCATTGTTGTTTGGGCTGATTTCATGATTACTGAGAGCCCGAGATACTGGAGAGATTTATGACTGAGTGAGGCCGAGGGCCTGATTATGAGATATTATACTATAGCACGTGAGTTGTCCGTGCGGATCCAGATATTATACTATCGCACGTGAATTGTCCATGCGGATCCATATATTGATACTATAGCACGTGAGTTGTTTGTGTAGCACGTGAGTTGTCCGTGTGGATTATAGCACTTGGGTTGTAGGAGCCCCTCCAGAGTCTGTACACCCCCCAGTGAGCGCGGGTACCCATTGAGTGTGAGTGCTGAGGGCTGAGAGCCGATTGGTTGAGCTATTGTGATGAGTTGAGTGATTGTTTCCCTGAGAGGTTGTACTTGCTTTTTATTTGTTGTTGCACTTAGTTGCTATCTGTCATTGTTGTGAAATTCTCTAAAAGATTTTATATTCGAATTACATCAACTTGAACTGTATAAAATTGATTTGACTTAAACTACTGGATTTCAAAGCATCTCTATTCTTTGCTGGAATTACTGAAAGTGAACTATAACTGTGTAGCTCGTCACTATCTTCAGTTCCTTATTTATTGTTATTACTTTCTGAGTTGGTTGTACTCATACTACACCCTGCACTTCGTGTGCAAATCCAGGTGTTCCCGGACATAGCGGGTGTTGATTCTTTCGCATAGTTGATTTTTCTGAGATTCAGAGGTAGCTGTCGTGTTTCGCAGACCTTGCCTCTCCTTCCCTATCTTCTTATTTACTACATTTGATCTCAAACTATTATGGACCGTATTTTCCAGAGATGTATTCATATTAGATGCTCATGCAATCAGTGACACCAGATTTTAGGAGTGCTTATATATGTATTTGTGTGTTTTTCATCCGCTAAATTTAGATATTATGTTTTCAAACTTAAAGGATATGGTGGTTTATTGGAATTATCGGCTTGCCTAGTATTGAGATAGGCGCTATCACGACGGGTGGGATTTTGGGTCGTGATAAGTTGGTATTAGAGCTATAGGTTACATAGGTCTCACGAGTCATTAGCATGTTTAGTAGAGTCTTGAGGATCGGTACACAGACGTCGGTACTTATCTTTGAGAGGCTGCAGAACCCTTAGGAAAATTTCACTTTCTTATATTCTATCATGCAGAATTGATTCAGCTTGAAACATAACTATTTGAATTCCTTCCACGCATTCGTATGCACACATGAGTGCTCGGTATCAGCTGTGCATCGCCGGCTTGTGATTCTATGAACGAGGTTCAAGATGTATATTCTGTGTTTTGGTGATGGGCCAGTCTGGAGAACTTGAGGAATTCAACTCTGATAGTTTGGTTATGTGCAAATGGATTTTAAAGTGTTCATGATGGTTTCTACCATGGTTTGAACCGCATATTTTCTACCGGTGTATGGAACGTATTGTGTATTGTGATTTCCTCCTGGAAAGGAGCAAGAGAGAGGTTTCTAACTAATAAGGTATGTAATTTGCTAGTGACTCAGAGTTGATAATGGGATTCTTATGCTTGTCACCTGATGGCATAATAGATGTGGTGTGTTGTGCGGGATTAGAATTTACATGTACAAAGTGACAGTTCAGTCTTGAAGAGAAGGTAACGAATGTTGGACAGCATGGTCAGTTTCAGATATTTCGATTAATGTTATAACTGCTCGGTAATTCCTGAGAAGGGTGCGTATTTTAGAAGGCGCATTGTGTTTTGACTTACGGATGTTCATCGGTATTTCACTACTCACCTAGTAGATAGACTGTTGATATTCAAATTATTTCTATATGGCGCGGAAGAATTATGAAATTATTCTTTATGGGAAGATCGTGAATGAAAGATGTGTTATTCATTCTAGTGCTCGAGTTGGGATCAGTTACGGTGATTCATGTGTTTGATGAATTTGGAGACTCGGAGTTCTCACAAGTATATTATTTCGGGTTGCAGCCTTTTTGAGGCGAGTATTTAATTTTACCTCAGTGGAGGCACTAGTTGCGTTAATTATTTGTGATAGCTACGCGCTATAAGTGTGCATATATGTGAGGTTTGAGCCCATGTGCGGGCATTAGAGCAAGTATTCATACTCGAAAGAATGCTTAGGCTATTATATGCCTAGAGTTGACTGTTAAGCGTAAAGTTATAACATATCCCGTATTCTTACCTTTGCTGAGAACTATCTATGCTATATTTGAGGTTACAAAGAAGATGATTCCCTAAATAAATGGGGTAGTTACTAATTCTACGGAAAATTGCCGATTTGAAGTGTGATAGCATACTTTGCACATGCTTGCACTATGGCGTGCTATTTATACCAGTCGAGGAGCATGAGAATCTTATTTCATTATCATATAGAAGTGTACTTGTTTAATTGCTCCTGTATGATATGCTAGGACTGGAGGTCTGTGACCATGCCGGGCGATTCCTATTATTGGCACGTGAGTTGTCCGTGCCATGTGAGAGAATTCTATTTCTATGATAATTTATCTGATTCATTAATTTCCTACCTCTACAATTGTGCACACGTGCCAACGGTTATCCTCTTCACGAAATACGAGGAGTTGGTTATAAAATTGTGGTTGTGGTGGTTCTTATTGAACTTGCAATATGGTTCCCTTCCTTGAGACATCTCCTATATTTGGGTACACGGATTGCGCAGTAGTGGCTGGATTTGTATTGATGTGGCGTGTCTGTAGGATAGTTGTGTTTAATAATATAAGGTCATTGGACCTAGAATGGGTACCATCAGTCTTGATTATGGTATATTCGAGTGGATTATGGTTATGGTTGGGTACAGCTTGTTCAGGCTTATACAATATGTAGATGTGAGATTCGGGTCTTGAAAAGAATTCTCGATGTTAGAAATTTGACTCCAAGGTTTTTAGGCTAAGGTTAAATTAATGATTTTTAGTTATGTTGTGTGGTTAGGCCAATATAGAATAGGGTGACGTGGGATCACCACCAGGTATGTGCTTGGTAAGGAGGAACAATGATTTAAAGGCTTAGGAACAACTCTTGGCACGTTCAAGGACGAACGTATGTTTAAGTGGGGGAGATTGTAACGACCCGACTGGTCATTTTGAGAATTTACACTCCTTTCAACTATTTGAAGTCTCGAATAACTTCCTACGAGGTATTATAACCTGTGTGAGTTGTTGGTTTTGGTTTTAAGGTATTTCGGAGTTAGCTTGGAAGAATGAATTTTCATGTTGGAAGCTTAAGCTGAAATAGTTGACCGGATATTGACTTATGTGTAAATGACCTCGGAATTTAATTTTGATGATTCCATTGCTCTGTATGGTGATTTTGGACTTAGGAGCGTGTCCATAAAATTATTTGGAGGTCTGTAGTGGAATTAGGCTTGAAATGCCGAAAGTTGAATTTAGGGAAGTTTGACCGGGTGTTGAATTTTTTATATCGAGGTCGGAATCTGATTATAGAAAATAGAATAGCTTCGTTATGTCATTTATGACTTGTGTGCAAAATTTGAAGTCATTCCTGATTGATTTGATATATTTCGGCACAAGATATAGTATTTGAAAGTTCAACGTTAATTAGGCTTGGATTGAGGTGCGATTCATGGTTTTAGTGTTATTTGTTGTGATTCGAGGCTTCGACTAAGTTCGTAAGATATTTTAGGACTTGCTGGTATATTAGGTTGCGGTCCAGAGGGGCTAGTGTGAGTTTTAGATTGTTAAAGGATCAAAAATTTGGACTTGAACAATTGCTGGAATTTTCTGATATCTGATGTTGTTTTCCTTCTACGTGATCGCGTGAATGTGTCTACGATCACGTAGTCTTAGTTGGTCAGTGGAGGTTTTTGTTCTACGCGATCGCGTGGGGATATCTTTGATCGTATACGGTTAATTTGAGGCAGTGATATTTTGTGCTTCGCGATCGACTGAAGCGGGACGCGATCGCATATCTATGTGAGTTTGTTATTCGCGAACGCGTGAAGATGGTTGCATTCGTGTAGAGGAAATGGGGAATAAATGGAAATCACGCGTTTATGCTTCACGATCGCTTGGTTAGGTCTGCCATCACGTAGAGTTAAATCTGAGCGATGGAAAAATTGTTCTTCGCGATCGCGTGGGAATGTTCGCGATCGCATAGAGAAATGTCCGGGCAGAGAGTTTAAGTTCTGAAAATGGGACTTCGTCCCATTTTCCATTTTTGATGCATAGGAGCTCGGGAAGAGGCGATGTTTGGGAGAATTTCAAGAAAAACAACGGGGTAAGTGTTCTTAACTCATTATTGGTCAAATTACCCGAATCTATGGTTATTTTTAACATTTAATGGGTGAATTAAGTTGGAAAGATTAGAAAACCCTCTTTGTTTAAATTGTAGATTTGAGGGTCGAGTTGAGGTCGGATTTTGGTAAAATGGGTATGGGTAGACTCGGGGTTGAATGGGATTTCGGATTTTGTAACTTTTGTCAGGTTCCGAGATGTGGGCCCCACGGGCAATGTTTGAGCTAAAATTTAGATTTTTATGGAAAGATTGTATTTTCATATGGAATTAATTCCAATATATTTTATTGACTGAAACGAATTATTTGTGGCTAGATTCGAGGAGTTTGGAGGCCAATTCATGAGGCAAAGGCTTAGTGGAATAAGAATTTCACAGTTTGAGGTAAGTAACAGTTTTAAATCTGGTCGTGAGGGTATGAAACACCGCAATTTTGTATCATGTGATTATTTTGAAGGTGATGCACATGCTAGGTGACGAGCGTGTGGGCGTGCACCGAGGGGATTGAGACTTGGTCCGTCCCGTGGAAACTGTAAAGTTGAATAACTTGTTGTTAGCTATGTGCTCTCTATATGTTATGGAAATTTGACTGTAAGTCATGTTAGAAACCATGTTTAGGCTATATGTCTGTACAGTTGGGACCCACAGAGGTCGTGTACAGGTTGAACTATCTGCTTAATTGTTGTTTTGTACTCAGTCACCGTTTACTTGTTTATTTTAACTTAGTCTTTGTTTTTATTATTGATACATCATATCATTGTTGTTTGGGCTAATTTTCTTATTACTGAGAGCCCAAGATACTGGAGAGATTTATGACTGAGTGAAGCCGAGGGCCTAATTCTGAGATATTATACTACAGCATGTGAGTTGTCCGTGCGGATCCAGATATTATACTATAGCACGTGAGTTGTCCGTGCGGATCCAGATATTGATACTATAGCACATGAGTTGTCCGTGCGGATTATAGTGCCTGGGTTGTAGGAGCCCCTCCGGAGTCTGTACACCCCTAGTGAGCGCGGGTATCCATTGAGTGTGAGTGCTGAGGGATGAGAGCCGAGTGGTTGAGCTGTTGTGACGAGTTAAGTGATTGTTGCCCTGAGAGGCTGTACTTGCTTTTCATTTATTGTTGCCTTAGTTGTTATCTGTCATTGTTCTGAAATTCTCTGAAAGATTTTATATCCGGATTACATGAACTTGAACTGTATAAAATTGATTTGACTTAAACTGCTGGATTTGAAAGCATCTCTATTCTTTGCTGGAATTACTGAAAGTGAAGTATAATTGTGTAGCTCGTCACTATCTTCAGTTCCTTATTTATTATTGTTACTTGCTGAGTTGGTTGTACTCATACTACACCCTGCACTTTGTGTGCAGATCCAGGTGTTCCCGAACATAGCGGGTGTTGAATCTTTCGTACAGTTGAGTTTCCGGAGATTCAGAGGTAGCTGTCGTGTTTCGCAGACCTTGCCTCTCCTTCCCTACCTCCTTATTTACTGCATTTGGTCTCACACTATTATGGACCGTATTTTCAAGACTTGTATTCATATTAGATGCTCATGCACTCAGTGACACCATGTTTTGGGAGTGCTTATATATGTATTTGAGAGTTTTTCTTCCGCTAAATTTAGATATTATGTTTTCAAACTTAAAAGATATGGTGGTTTATTGGGATTGTCGGCTTGCATAGTATTGAGATAGGCGCCATCACGACGGGTGGGATTTTGGGTCATGACAATAACAAAATTTTGATCTATACCGGCACCATAATATCAGATTGGGGAGGAAGATCAGAATTAGAAATTGATAGAAAAGCAAGGATATGGGCTCGTGTAAGTAGGAAACTATAACGACCAAGCCAGTCGTTTCGAGATTTATAGCCCCGTTTCCCCTATTTATACTTCTTTTTGTATTATTCAGCTGTACGGTATTATACTGGGTTAGTCGGTTCGGGTCCGGAGTAATTTCAGAGTGAATTGAGACACTTAGTCTCTTTATTAGAAGCTTAAGTTGGAAAAGTCAACTGGATGTTGTCTTATATGTAAACAATCTCGGATTTGAATTTTGATGGTTCCTTTAGCTCCATTAGGTGATTTTGGACTTAGGAGCGCTTCCGAAATGTGATTTGGAGGTCCGTAGTGGAATTAGGCTTGAATTGGCGAAAGTTGGAAATTGGCGATTTTGGTCGGCAGTGGAAAATTTGATATCGGGGTCGAAATGGATTTTCGAAAGTTGGAGTAGGTTCGTAGTGTCATTTTTGATGTGTCTATAAAATCTTATTTCATTCGGACGTGGTTTGGTAGGTTTCGGCGTCGTTTGCGGAACTTGGAAGTTTAGAAGTTCTTAGGCTTGAATCCGAGGGCAATTTTGTGTTTTGAGAGATTCGAAGGTTCGACTAAGTTCGTATGAGGTTATATGACTTGTTGGCTTGTTTTGTTGAGGTCTCGAGGGCCTCGGGTGTGTTTCTGGTGGTTAACAAATCAAGTTTGAAGTTTGGAGAATTGCTGAAGTTGGCTTGTTGCTGGTGTAATCGCACCTGCGAGGATATCGCCGCAAGTGCGATGCCGTAGGTGCGATGGGATATACTTAGGTGCGGAAGTGTGTTGGATTGGGGAAAACTATAGGTGCGAGTGGGTGTGCGCATTTGCAAGCCCGCATGAGCGAGTAGTTTCCCGCAGAAGCGGAAGTGAGGAGGTCTGGCGGTGGCCGCATGGGCGAGGACTTTTCCGCACTTGCGAGGCCGTAGAAGCGGATAGGGAGAGCAGGTGCATAGATGTGGCTTTAAGTGAATTTTCATTGATGCGGAGATTTTTGCACAAAAGCGGCACTGCATGTGCGCATTTTGAGCCGCAAGTGCGATAAGCCTGGGCAGAACCTATAAATAGAGGACTTCGCGAATTCCTGCTCATTTCCACCATTTTCAAGTCAGACCTTGGAGCTTTTGGAGTGTATTTTGAAGGGGATTCAAGGGTTTTCACAGAGGTAAGTTGCTTGAGCTCTAATACTCCTAGCTATGTGTTTTCCCGTTGTTTCCTCATCTAATAGTGGGATTTAGGAGTGAAAATAGGGGGGTTAGGGCTTGGGATTTTGGAGAGTGTGATTTCAGGATTTGAGGGAACAAATGATGTCAGATTTTGATAAACTTCATATGGTTAGACTCGTGAGTGAATAGGCTTTCAATTTTTGTAACTTTTGTCGGATATCGAGGCGTGGGCACGTGGGCTGGGTTTGAGCCAATTTTGGATTTTGAGTCTAATTTGGTAGTTTTCCTTGTGGAATTTATTCCTTTAGCACATATTGATGGTATTGTACTGGTTGTGACTAGATTCGGAGCATTTGGAGGCTGAATCGAGGGGCAAGAGCATCGCGGAGTAGAGATTTTCTCGAATTGAGGTAAGTAACGATTGTAAATCTAGTCCCGAGTATATGAAACCCTAGATTTTTGTGTCATTTGACTATTTGGAGGTGACGCACATGCTAGGTGACGGGCGTGTGGCCGTGCACCATTGGGAATTGTGACTTAGTCTGTCCCGTAGCAACTGTAAAGTTGAATATACTGTCATAGCTATATGCTTCTTATATGTTTTTAGAAAGATTTACATTAGATAATGCTAGATGCCATGTCTAGGCCTTATGCAAGTATTGTTTGGACCCTTGGAGGTCTTTTCTTGCTGTTCTCTCACTGTCATGTTCATGCATTTTTACATCATAGCTCAGTCTCTGTTACTTTATTTGATGCATAATATCAATGTTGTTTGGGCTGATTACTTGATTTCTGAGAGCCCGAGAGACTGGAGAGATTATGACTGAGTGAGGCCGAGGGCCTGATTGTGAGGACATTTATGGGATCGGGCTGCACGCCGCAGCATGTTTCATTGATTCTGCCATGATGTGCATTGATATGGCGCTTGGGATGAAGGAGCCCCTCCAGAGTCTGTACACACTCCCAGTGAGCGTAGGTACCTGTTGAGTGCGAGTGTCGAGTGCTGAGCGTTGAGTGATTGGGAGGCATGAGTGATTGTGTGGTTAGAGTGACTGGGAGGACTGAGTGATGTTTTGCCCGAGGGGCGGTATATGATTTCATCCTTTGTGCTCATAGCGGCTTTGAGTCCTTGTTTGAGAACTGTTGAAAGATACTTTTATTGGTTTTACCTGAACTGGAATTAAACAAGCTGATTTGTCTTAAACACTATCTTTTAAAGCATGCTGTACTTTTCGGAATTTTTGTGATATGAACTATACTTGCATCTAGATTGTCACTACTTCTCAGCCTTTATTTATTGTTGTTACTTACTGAGTTGGTGTACTCACGTTACTCCCTGCACCTTGTGTGCAGATGCGGGCATTTCTGACCACGGTAGCAGTTGTTGATATATTCAGTAGCAGATCATCGAAGATAGCAAAGTAGCTGCCTGGCGATCGCAACCCTGTTTTTCTTATTCTTTATCTTCCCCTTAGTTGTATTGGTTTTTCCCGAACTATGCTAGTCTTGATGTTATCAGACAGTTTGTAGTAGTTGCTCATGACTTAGTGACACCCCGATGTTGGGCTATCTTTTCCGCATTTTATTTTTATTTTGGTTTGAACTCTTTAATGAAGATTCTATTAAAGTAAAGCTTTGACTTATCTTTTAAATGAAATATCTATGTGTTTTGGAAATGTTTCGGCTTTCCTAGTACCACGATAGGCGCCATCACGACAGGATTTAGTTTAGGGTCATGACAGAAATAAAAAATATCTATTCTAGTTTTATCATCAGTTATGGGTTTGAATCTGAGAAAAAATCTAGATAATGTTTGCTATCCTGATTTTTTTTTGTCTTTTCTAAGTGAATTAGGAAGGAACAATACATTTTTGTTACCATGAGATATATTGGCAGCCGGCGATCATTTGATTGGGCTAAAATTTAGAATGGGTGCACTTGACGATATGAATCATTTGAAAAATAAACGTATTCGTTCTGTAGCAGATCTTTTACAAGATCAATTCAGATTGGCTCTGGTTCGTTTAGAAAATGTGGTTCGGGGGACTATATGTGGAGCAATTCGGCATAAATTGATACCGACGCCTCATAATTTGGTAACCTCAACTCCGTTAACAACTACTTATGAATCCTTTTCCGGTTTACACCCATTATCTCATGTTTTGGATCGAACTAATCCATTGACACAAATAGTTCATGGGAGAAAATTAAAATATTTGGGCCCTGGAGGACTGACACGGTGCACTGCTAGTTTTCGGATATGAGATATCCATCCTAGTCATTATGGACGTATTTTCCCAATTGACACATCTGAAGGAATCAATGTTGGACTTATTGGATCCTTAGCAATTCATGCGAGGATTGGTCAATGGGGATCTCTAGAAAGCCCTTTTTATGAAATTTCTGAGAGGTCAATCGGGGTACGAATGCTTTATTTATCACCAGGTAGAGATGAATACTATATGGTAGCAGTAGAAAATTCTTTAGCCTTAAATCGGGATATTCAGGAAGAACAGGTTGTTCCAGCTCGATACCGTCAAGAATTCTTGACTATTGCATTAGAACAGGTTCATCTTCGAAGTATTTTTCCTTTTCAATATTTTTTTATTGGATCATCCCTCATTCCTTTTATCAAACATAATGATACGAATCGAGCTTTAATGAGTTCTAATATGCAACGTCAAGCAGTTCCTCTTTCTCGCTCCAAGAAATACATTGTTGGAACTGGGTTGGAACGACAAACAGCTCTAGATATGGGGGGCTCTTGCTATAGCCGAACGCGAGGGAAGAGCCGTTTATACCAATACTGACAAGATTGTTTTAGCAGGTAATGGAGATATTCTAAGCATTCCATTAGTTAAATATCAACGTTCCAATAAAAATACTTGTATGCATCAAAATCTCCAGGTTCCTCGGGGTAAATGCACTAAAAAGGGACAAATTTTAGTGGATGGTGCTATTACGGTTGGTGGCGAACTTGCTTTGGGGAAAAACATATTAGTAGCTTATATGCCGTGGGAGGGTTACAGTTCTGAAGATGCAGTACTTATTAGAGAGCGTTTGGTATGTGAAGATATTTGTACTTATTTTCACATACAGAAATATGAAATTCAGACTCATGTGACAAGCCAAGGCCCTGAAAAAGTAACTAACGAAATACTGCATTTAGAAGCCTATTTACTCCGCAATTTAGATAAAAATGGAATTGTGATGCTGGCATATTGGGTAGAGACAGGTGATATTTTAGTAGGTAAATTAACACCCCAGGTCGTGAAAGAATCGTCGTATGCCCCGGAAGATAGATTGTTACGAGCTATACTTAGTATTCAGGTATCTACTTCAAAAGAAACTTGTCTAAAACTACCTATAGGTGGCAGGGGTCAGGTTATTGTTCTGAGGTGGATCCAGAAAAGGGGTGGTTCTAGTTATAATCCCGAAACGATTCATGTATATATTTTACAGAAACGTGAAATCAAAGTAGGCGATAAAGTAGCTGGAAGACACGGAAATGAAGGTATAATTTCCAAAAATTTTCCTTGACAAGATATGCCTTATTTACAAGATGGAAGATTCGGTGATATTGTCTTTAACCCATTAAGAGTACCTTCACGAATGAATGTAGGACAAATATTTGAATGTTCACTAGGGTTAGAAGGGAGTCTGCTAGAAAGACATTATCGAATAGCACCTTTTGATGAGAGATATGAACAAGAAGCTTCAAGAAAACTTGTGTTTTCTGAATTATATGAAGCCAGTAAGCAAACACCGAATCCATGGGTATTTGAACCCGAATATCTAGGAAAAAGCAGAATATTTGATGGAAGGACGGAGAATCCTTTTGAACAACCTGTTATAATAGGAAAGCCATATATCTTGAAATTAATTCATCAAGTTGATGATAAAATCCATGAGCGTTCCAGTGGACATTATGTGCTTGTTACACAACAACCTCTTAGAGGAAGAGCCAAACAGGGGGGACAACGGGTAGGAGAAATGGAGGTTTGGGCTCTAGAAGGGTTTGGGGTTGCTCATATTTTATAAGAGATGCTTACTTATAAATCGGATCATATTAGTGCTCGCCAGGAAGTACTTGGTACTACGATCATTAGGGGAACAATACCTAATCCCGAAGATGCTCCAGAATCTTTTCGATTGCTTGTTCGAGAACTGCGATCTTCAGCTCTGGAACTTAATCATTTCCTTTTATTTGAGAAGAACTTACAGATTAATAGGAAGGAAGCTTAATCGGGATGAATAATAATTTTTCTTCAATGATCGATCGATATAAACATCAACAACTCTGAATTGGATCAGTTTCTCCTCAACAAATAAGTGCTTGGGCCACTAAAATCTTGCCTAATGGAGAGATAGTTAGAGAGGTAACAAAACCCTATACTTTTCATTACAAAACTAACAAACCGGAAAAAAGATGGATTATTTTGTGAAAGAATTTTTGGTCCTATAAAAAGCGGAATTTGTGCTTGTGGAAATTATCGAGTAATCGGAGATGAAAAAGAAGATACGAGGGCCGAATTTGTTGATTCTCTGATACGAGGGTATCAAATGGGCTATATCAAACTCGCATGCCCAGTATCCCATGTGTGGTATTTAAAACGTCTTCCTAGTTATATTGCAAATCTTTTAGATAAACCTCTTAAAGAATTAGAAAGCCTAGTATATTGTGATGTGTGATTTGATCAAAATTCTGATTTTACAGAGTCGTAAGGAGAAACTGTCATCCCAGTCAATCAAATTGGGATTCCCTGGACCTGACATGTCACTTGGAAAGAGTAACATGAAGCTCAGAATTGGGGTGCAGTCAATACTCCCAAATAAAAAGGGAATTGATCTATGGTCGATTTTGTAAAAAATCAAATAAAGAGGAATTTCTATTTGTACCTTGTAAAAAAGCTTTTTATTTTGTGGAATGAACCATTTCCTTTCATTTTGTGGAAAGAAAGTATGCTCAAGTAAGCAAATATGTCATGGTTCTAGGAGTCTATCTATCGCGTATAGACTTTAAGGGCATGGTGGCCTAACCATCGAGGTGAAGTCGGGACCTAAAAGATCGAATGGAACAATATATAGACAAGTAAATCCCTTATGGGTTCCAAGGCATTCCTTTAGTTATTAAGAGTTAAGGGATTTATCATTCAAAGGGAAGTATACTACACAAGAATTGTATATTTTATTTGCTGGAATTGAATTTGAATAAAGAATTAATAGAAGACGGAATCACTGAAATCTAGTTTCGTCTTCCCTGGGAACTTGAGTAAGGAGTAGACCTTTTTATTTTGGGATTTTCTAGAGTTTGAAAATGAGAACTCCTTTCCTTATTTGGTGTACCTACTTGAGCCGGATGAAAGGAAACTTTCACATCCGATTTTGAAGGGGGGTAGATCCTATAGAATCATATCCTAATTTTTCTTTTGCTAGGCCCATAACTAAAAAGCCCGCTTTCTTACGATTACGAGGTTTATTCGAATATGAAATCAAATCTTGGAAATACAGCACCCCACTTTTTTTTACTACCCAAGGTTTTGATACATTTCGCAATCGAGAAATCTCTACTGGAGCAGGTGCTATCCGAGAACAACTAGCCGATCTAGATTTACGAATTATTATATTGAATTCATTGGTAGAATGGAAAGAATTGGGGAAGAAGGGCACACAAGGAATGAATGGGAAGATCGAAAAGTTGGAAGAAGAAAGGACTTTTTGGTTAGACACGTAGAATTGGCTATGCATTTTATTCGAACAAATATAGAGCCAGAATAGATAGTTTTGTGTCTATTTCCTGTTCTTCCTCCTGAGTTGAGACCGATCATTTAGATAGATGGGGGTAAACTAATGAGCTCAAATATTAATGAACTCTATAGAAAATTTATCTATCGGAACAATACCCTTACCGATCTATTAACAACAAGTAGATCTACGCCAGGAGAATTAGTAATATGTCAGGAGAAATTAGTACAAGAAGCGGTGGATACACTTCTTAATAATGGAATCCGGGGACAACAAATGAGGGGCGGTCATAATAAAGTTTGCAAGTCATTTTCTGATGTAATTGAAGGCAAAGAGGGAAGATTTCATGAAACACTGCTTGGAAAACGAGTTGATTATTCAGGACGTTCTGTCATTGTCGTAGTCCTTCACTTTCATTACATTGATGTGGATTGCCGCGTGAAATAGCAATAGAACTTTTCCAGACATTTATAATTCGTGGTCTAATTAGACAACATCTTGCTTCGAACATAGGAGTTTCTAAGAGTAAAATTCAAGAAAAAGAGCCGATTGTTTAGGAAATCCTTCAAGAAGTTATGCACGGACATCTTGTATTGTTGAATAGAGCACCCACTCTGCATAGATTAGGCATACAGGCATTCCAACGCATTTTAGTGGAGGGGCGCGCTATTTGTTTACATCCATTAGTTTGCAAAGGATTCAATGCCGATTTTGATGGAGATGAAATGGCTGTTCATGTACCTTTATCCTTGGAGGCTCAAGTAGAGGCTCGTTTACTTATGTTTTCTCATATGAATCTTTTGTCTCCGGCTAATGGGGATCCTATTTCTGTACCAACGCAAGATATGATTATTGGACTCTAAGTATTAACGAGCAGAAATCATCGAGGTATTTGTCTAAATAGATATAATCCATGTAATCACAGAAACTATCAAAATCAAAAAATAAGTAATAATAGTCACTATAAGTATATGAAAGAACCATTTTCTTCTAATTCCAATGAGGCAATTGGGGCTTATCAATAGAAACAAATCAATTTAGATAGTCATATGTGGCTCCGGTGGCAACTAGATCAACGCGTTATTGCTTCAAGAGAAACTCCCATCGACGTTCACTATGAATCTTTAGGTACTTTTTATGAGATTTATGGACATTATCTAATAGTAAGAAGTATAAAAAAAACAAATCCTTTTTATATACATTCGAACCACCGTTGGTCATATTGCTCTTTATCGAGAAATCGAATAAGCTATACAGGGGTTTTCTCGGGCCTATTCATATGGTACCTAACATAATTCTATGATACCCGTGGGACTTTGGGGCTCTCCGGTTCAGCTAGGTCCATAGTTCTGGAATTTATACGGGAATCAAGATCGATAAAAGGATGTTTTACAATCACCTACTCAAACCCATTGTCGAATTCTACTCAGCGGAATATGGAGGTACTTATGGCAGAACGGGCCAATCTGGTCATTCACAATAAAGCGATAGATGGAACTGCCATTAAACGACTTATTAGTAGATTAATAGATCACTTTGGAATGGCATATACATCACATATCCTGGATCAAGTAAAAACTTTGGGGTTCTAACAAGCTACTGCTACATCAATTTCATTAGGAATTGATGATCTTTTAACAATACCTTCTAAGGGATGGCTAGTTCAAGATGATGTACAAGAAAGTTTGATTTTGAAAAAATACCATCATTATGGGAATGTACACGCGGTAGAAAAATTACGTCAATCCATTGAAATATGGTATGCTACAAGTGAATATTTGCGATAAGAAATGAATCCTAATTTTAGGATGACCGGCCCTTTTAATCCAGTTCATATAATGTCTTTCTCGGGAGCTAGAGGAAATGTATCTCAGCTACATCAATTAGTAGGTATGATAGGATTAATGTCAGATCCTCAAGGACAAATGATTGATTTACCTGTTCAAAGAAATATACGCGAAGGACTCTGTTTAACAGAATACATCATTTCTTGCTACAGAGCCCGTAAAGGAGTTGTGGATACTGCTGTACGAACATCAGACGCTGGATATCTCACTCGCAGACTTGTTGAAGTATTTCAACACATTGTTGTACGTCGAACGGATTGTGGCACCGCCCGGGGTATTTATGTGAGTCCACAGAATGGGATGATGCCGGAAAGGAGTTTTATCCAAACATTAATTGGTCATGTATTAGCAGATGATATATACATGGGTCCGCGATGTATTGCCACTGGAAATGAAGAAATTAGCATTGGACTTTTAAATCGATTCATAACCTTTCGGGCACAACCAATCTCTATTCGAACTCCCTTTACTTGTAGGAGTACATTTTGGATTTGTTGATTATGTTTTGGTCTGACTCCTACTCATGGCGACCTGGTTGAATTGGGGGAAGCTGTAGGTATTATTGCAGGTCAATCGATTAGAGAACTGGGTACTCAATTAATATTAGGAATTTTTTCATACTGGAGGAGTTTTCACGAGGGGTACTGTAGAATATGTGCGAGCCCCATCTAATGGAAAAATCAAATTCAATGAGGATTTGGTTCATCTGACACGTACACGTCATGGGCATACCACCTTTCTATGTTCTATAGACTTGTATGTAACTATTGAGAGTGAAGATATTCTACATAATATGAATATTCCACCCAAAAGTGGGCTTTTAGTTCAAAATGATCAATATGAAGAATCAGAACAAGTAATTGCTGAGATTCACGTAGGAATATCCACTTTGAATTTTAAAGAGAAGGTTCGAAAACATATTTATTCTGATTCAGACGAAGAAATGCACTGGAGTACTGATGTCTATCGTGCACCCGAATTTATATACAGTAATGTTCATCTATTACCAAAAACAAGCCATTTATGGATATTATTAGGAGGGTCGTACAGGTCCAGTCTAGTCTACCTTTCGATCCACAAGGATCATGATCAAATGAATGCACATTCTCTTTCTGGAAAGCGAAGATATACTTCTAACCTCTCAGTAACCAACGATCAGGCGAGGCAGAAATTATTTAGTTTGGATTTTTATGGTAAAAAAGAAGATAGGATTCCTGATTATTCAGACCTTAATCGAATCATATGCGCTGGTCAGTATAATCTCGTATATTCGCCTATTCTCCACGAGAATTCTGATTTATTGTCAAAAATGCGAAGAAATAAATTCATCATTCCACTACACTCGATTCAAGAACTCGAGAATGGACTAATGCCCTGTTCAGGTATCTCGATTTAAATCCCCGTAAATGGTATTTTCCGTCGAAATAGTATTCTTGCTTATTTTGATGATCCTCGGTACATAAGAAAGAGTTCGGGCATTATTAAATATAAGACTATAGAAACGCATACAGTCATCAAAAAGGAGGATTTGCTTGAGTATCGAGGAGTCAAGGAATTTAGTCCAAAATACCTAATGAAAGTAGATCGATTTTTTTTCATTCCTGAAGAGGTGCATAGCTTGCCCGGATCTTCTTCCATAATGGTACGGAATAATAGTATCGCTGGGGTAGATACACAAATCACCTTAAATCTAAGAAGTTGAGTCGGTGGGTTGGTCCGGGTGGAGAGAAAAAAAATGAATTGAACTTAAAATCTTTTATGGAGATATCCATTTTCCTTGAGAGATAGATAAGATATCCCGACATACCGGCATTTTGATACCACCAGGAACAGGAAAACGAAATTCCAAGGAATCCAAAAAAATGAAAAATTGGATCTATTTCCAACGGATTACACCTAGCAAAAAAAAGTTTTTTGTTTTAGTTCGACCTTTCGTCACATATGAAATAACAGACGGTATAAATTTAGCAACCCTTTTTCCACCGGATCTATTGCAGGAAAGAGATAATGTGCAACTTCGAATTGTCAATTATATCCTTTATGGATATGGCAAACTGATTCGGACTTCAATTATATCCTTTATTGAATTGTCAATTATATCCTTCAATTAGTTCGGACTTGTTTAGTATTAAATTGGAACCAAGACAAACAAAGTTCTTCTTGCAAAGAGGCTCGTGCTTGTTTTGTTGAAATAAGGACAAATTATTTGATTCGACTTAAGAATCAACTTAGTGAAATCCCCTATTTCGTATATCAGAAAAAGAAATAATCCGTCGGCGTCAGGATTGCTCTCTGATAATAGATCAGATTGTACCAATCTCAACCTCTTTTCTTCAAGTTATTCCTATTCCAAGGAAAATATTCAACAATCTCTTAACCAACCTCAATGAACTATTCATACGTTGTTAAATAAAAATAAGGAATGTCAGTCGTTGATAATTTTGTCAGCATCCAATTGTTCTCGAATGGGGCCATTCAAGGATGTAAAATATCACAGTGTGATAAAAGAATCAATTCAAAAAGATCCCCTAATTCCAATTAGGAATTCATTGGGCCCTTTAGTAACATCCCTTCCAATTGAGAATTTTTATTCATCTTACCATTTAATAACTCATAATCAGATCTTAGTAACTAACTATTTGCAACTTGACAATTTAAAATAGACTTTTCAAGTGATTAAATTTAAATATTATTTAATCGGACTTTTTTGGTTGAACAATGCACTGAAAAGTAAAAGAAATATTTTGGCCGAAGTGTGTATTTCTGCGGTCCATTATGCGACCGCAGAACCACTCTGCGGACCGCATAATGGCCGCAGAGTGAGGCAGTTAATTGGGTCAGTTGGAGGCAACTATGAGGTCGATTATGCGGCAGCATAACTGTTATGCGAACCGCATAGTGACTGCATACACAGGCAGCTCTTTTGGCTATTTTGTAACCAAATATGCAACCGATATGCGGTCCGCATATCGGTTATGCGATCGGATGCGCTGTTCCGGAGCTCCATTTTTGGATTTTTAAAATCCGACCCTATTTTGTTAAATACACTCTTTGGGCCATTTTTGAGACATAATATCACAATTTAGAGTGAGAGAGGGTGCCCTAGAGTGAGAAGGTATTCTCCAATTATTGTTCTTCAATTCTTTCCCAAGTTTTGGAAGATTGAGAAGGGAAGCTCACTAGGTCTTTATCCTAGAGGTAAGATTCTACACCCTAAACCCTAATTTTGAAATCATCTGAAAATGGGTAATTAGCAAGATAATTTTTGGGCATGAGAGTTAATTATTTTACATGCATGTGATATCAAAGGGTGTAGGAATATTGTTGAGCTAAAAATGGTAAAGATTGGGTTGAGGAATGATGGAATCCTTCATAAAATGGACATTGAAACCTTATGCACACCTAGTGTTTGATAAAATACTCAAGTGAGCTAGAACCATGATCATCTCTCCAAATTTTGATTCAATTTGTTATATTTTTACAATAGATTGATGTTGCTAAGAATTCCAGAATGTTTTAGAGTTTAAGGAAGCTCAAGTGAGGTATGTTGGCTAAACTCTTCTCTTAGAATTGAATCCCACGATATTCATGTAAATTATGTAAGTCCCGAGGGATTCATTATGAAATTGGCTATTCCGAGTAAGATTGGGTTGAAAGATATATGTTCAACAAGCATCCCAAATTCTCTATTCATGTTATGTTACCAATTGAGGATGTGTTAAAATATGGGTTGAGCATTAATAATGTTTCGACTTTAAGTCAAGTTCAAATGAAAGCTATTATGCCAAATTTTGTGAAATATCTCTATGTGCATTAGACTCTAAATTGCTCACATGTGTACTACACACTTTGATTTGAATTGTGTTTATTGTTGATGATGAGGGTGATATTTGAAATTGATAATGTGACCATGAAATACTGAATATGGCCAACGTGCTAAGAATGATCTTATAATTATGGTCACTAGTGCCAATGAAATGAAAAGATGTGAAAGTATTATGAAATGCGATGATTGATATAAAATGGTTGATGTCTCAAATAAGACGGCCTAGCCGATCGGATCATGATCAAACACCATGCAGCACACATGGTGGTAATTGTGCTGGAAATTAGTATTGATAGTAATTGTGGTTGATGTCTCTAATGAGATGGCCTAACCGATCGGGTCGTGATCGGACTCCGTGTTAAAAATGGTGGTATTGATATTGAGAGTAATTGTGGTTGATGTCCCTAATGGATGGCCTAGCCGATCGGGTCGTGATCGAACTCTGTGCTAAAAGTACGGTGGCATTGGTATTGTGAACACTGGTATTGTGGACAATGGTATATCGATACTAAATATCTCCTAATGTGAGATATGTAAATTAATTTGAACACTGTCTTGATCCTAAATTGAGGTTTAATGTTGATTAAGGCTTTCATTAATATTATGATAATCTTGTTTGTATTAATTGTCATTCTATTGAGAGGGTGTTTAGTTATACATACTAGTACTATTCAACGGTACTAACGTCTCTTTTGCCGGGGGCGCTGCATCTTTCAATGGATGCAGGTGGTTCCACAGCAGGAGATATTAATCAGTGATAGCAGTGCACCTTATTCCCATTTGACTTGGTGAGCCCCACTTTATTCCGGGGTCATGAATCTTTTGTACTTATGTATCCTATTTGAGGTATAGCCGGGGCCTTATTTCCGACATTATCATTGTACTCTTCTTTATCTATAGAGGCTCCGTAGACATAGTGTGGGTTGTGTATTGGTGCTGGGAAAAGATTTCTGCACTTTCAGTCAGTGGTATTAGCATCTCAGATACTCATTATGCTGAGAGTGCATCAATTTTACCAAGTCTGCCAATCTAACTCTCAACTCATCTCCACACACAATCGCCATTGCTTACCTTCACCATTATGTCAATAGCAGCTCCAAAGCAAACACTTCCAGGAGATCCCTGTTTTTACTGAACTCATGAAGCAGCAGCATTCACAGCAAACTCCCAAACTATGTTGCCCTACGCTTCCACAAAGAAAATACCAACAGTAGACCTCTCATTCTCCCGTTTCTATGCAGCATGTCCATTTATAGAAACCTGCCACCGATTCTACTTTTCAGTCATCAACTCTAGTTACCATGAATTTTTCAGTCAGCAGCTCTTAGCAACAAGAGTCTACCCATGGCAACCTCTTACCTAGAAGTCAGCAGCTAGTTGCTAGCTATAAGCCTTGGTGGACATTTGAAGAAAGATAGTGTTCACTTCGTTCTGTCAACAATAACAAGCAACAGCTCTCCAGTCCAGTTTATTGGATCCTTTTGATAATTATCTTCAATCTTGCTTACCTTGTCTCCAATGCCAAAACATGAATGATGATAGCCCATTCCACTACCACATGTTTTTTGTCACCCCTCCACGGGCCTTTCTACATTTTAGTTAGATGTAAGATTTGTAGCATATGGAAGATGATCTTCCATCTCACTACTTCAGTAGAGTTAGGATCACTTATGCATTTCTATATAGTTGACCTAGGTTTACGCCACTCAGATTTTGCACATCCAGTTATCCACCACCATTGGATAGATAATTGGTACATCACTATAGGTCTTAACTATCACAGCATCCAGGGTTCATTTAGTTGTCATGTTTGGACAACTAATTTCTCCAACATCACATTTCTGGAGGTCAGGTCCATCTCCCCCTCCATTGTTGTAATTTTATTATTTATATGAAAATCAACCCTAGACACAATTCCTAGTGGCTTTCTTTAAAAGAAAAAAACCAGCGTTGTGCTGCTGGATGCTTATGATCAATAGAACAGAACAGGAGGAAAAAAAATATAGAATTTCATTATGATCCAAAGCCTTACCCAACTCATACTCGTACTTAGACAAAAGTGCTCGGTACTTTTCTCATTTCTCTATACCCCACTCTCTGATGAAACCCTTCAGAATGCTCTATGTTTTATAATCCGTAGTTTTTGGGGAGGAGTATATATATATATATATATATATATATATATATATATATATATATATATATATATATATATATATATATATACATATTTCCTTAATGCATCTAATTCTAATTATTAAACTATGTCTTGATTGGAAAGCTCGTCATAAGCTAGCTCTAGGTTGGGAAGGGGTAAGTCAAACCGTTGTATCGCCAGTATGCCCTTCCCAAGAAGAACTGTCAAATCAAATAATGGACCCTTTCCTATATTTTATATTTCTAATTCTTCTAGTGATTTTTGTTTATGTTGGTATTACTTGGCCTTATTTTTGGTCTACCTGGTGTCTGGATACAGCCATTGTGAATAAGAAAACTTATGGAATTTTTTATCCCCTCATTTTTCTAATTCATAAAAGTTGTATTTTTTTTGTTTTATACTACTTGGATCTGAGGCCTTTCAATAATGATCCTTTTAAACAATTATGGGAGTCCAATGGACTTTACATTAGATTCATGTGGTATATGTCTTGGGGCCCATGTGTTTAATGGTTCGCCCGACTAAGAGAGAGTATGCCCCGGGTATTCGCCACAGGCTCGTACTGATTCTGTTATTATCTCCCGTATCTTGTTCGTTTTGGAAACACGTCTTCCTATTCCATCTTTTCTCGAATCTCCTTTAATGGAAGAAATAGAAGCTGGAGAAGGAATACCAAAACCTATTTCACTCACTAAGTCTTTTTGCATGCATGGTTGAATTCTTAAAGCACCTTTCCTAGTAAAGGGAAAAATCCGTAGGTTCGATTCCTGCTGGATGTTTTTATAGGATCGGGAAGAAGTTCCTTATTCCGGGGAATATATATAGATAGGTATTTACAGAGATTAGTCCTTTTAAAAATAAAGGGGCTTTTCCAATCTGTCTAGCTTCAGTGTGTTCTTTGCTTAATTAAAAGGCACCCCCCTTCTACTGTCTCTCCTACCTACCACGAGAAAAGAGGTTGAAGCAACAAATCCTTTCTTTTTATTTTAACCGCCAGGTGGGAAAAGAAAATTCCCTTCCTTTCTGATCGAAATACAATCAAACAATGAAATTTGTTACCACGTAGTGCAACGTGCAAGATCGAAGAATGTTATGCCGCCTGCGCCCTCTCTTTCAATAGAGCTGATCACCTCCCTTTGCTAGTTAGAGTTGTGCTCTTCCTGAGCAGCTTGCGTGCGATGTTGGCGGAGCTACTTCTTCTTACTGGATGCCCGGTGCCCACCAAAGCACAGACTCTACTCACATACTACTGGACTAGTCTACCGGTTGGTAAGACTATTACAAGGAAGATTGGTGGACTTACTAATTTGCTGACTGATTCAAGGAGTTAAGACTGGCAGTTCGGTGATCGAGCGAAGGCTTGGTTCCTCCCTCGTTGTACTGAGGAAAGCCTTTCCCACTTCATCTCTTATACATATATATATATATATATATATATATATATATATATATATATATATATATATATATATATATAATGTATATGATGATTGATTGAAGATTTCCTTTCTACAATAAGCATACGAGATGAATTGGACCTCAGCCTGAAGAGCACTTCCCTGGCGGAGAGATTGAAAGAACGGAACTCCAGCGCACTAATTAAGCTAGCTAGAAGTAGTAACACCTACTTATTTGAGTAAGGCCAGCTGTAAACAAAGAAAACAATAGATTCGTGGTTGTATCGATACTAGTTGACAGTAATTGGCCAGTTTCCTACAGTTGACCGATTGATCCATAAGAGCGGTAAGTGGATGATATTTACAAGGACGGGAAGCAATATCGAACAAGAAGAGCTGGAAGTGAAGCACCCTTTGAAAAGCTTTTATCTGACAGGAGGAAGTACTCAACTAGTGAATGAAAGGAAAGATGACGCCTAGGCGCAGTCAACTTATTCAAGAGTTCTCTTTAATTTTGGTAACTAATTAAGCGTATCTATCTACCAGTAAAGACAGGTTAGAATGGTAATCTATGCTAGGAGTGCCCCTTACCTTAAACCTTAAGTAGCTCGCTGAAGGAAGTGTGAAAGTAAGCAAGCAAAGTCTCAACCCGAAATCAGTAGCCCGCAAGAAATGGAAAGGAAAAAGCCCATCTCTTTCTAGTACTATGTAGCTTTACTTCCTTGAACTTCTATGGAGGGCTTAGTTTGCGTAGTTGAGTGGCGCTTGTTGAATACCTCTCGCAGGCCTGATCTCAAAAATTACATATATAAATGGAAGTAAGTCGCTTTTAAGACACATGACCGGAAGAGAGAGATCTTTCTATTGATAGGAACGGAACTTCTTAGAAAAGTTGCGAAGACGGGACTAGTTTCAAGCAGAATTCGAATAAACAAAAAGGTATGGTCAGAGCAGACGTCAGTAAGTGAAAGAAAAAGGAAGCTTTTACAACTATATAAAATGAAAAGTAATCACCTAACAGAATATTAAATAATATTATATAATAAGAGGGAAAGTACAAGTAGAAAGAAAGATTTTTTCTCTTTTAGCGAGGAAGAGAAAGATTAAGCAGATGGTAGCTCAACCGAATAAGGAGAGGTTTTAGGTGGAAGAAACCAGCTTGGTTAACAAGGGTTGTGGTTGAACTATATACAAATATCTCTAGCTGGAAAGGGGGATAAGCTCGACAAATACTTCGAAGGAAAGAGGGTAACCAACTACTAGACCGAAAGGAAGGGGGTTTACCAACTGATCAATAAGTAGTTGACGGGGGAACTGGTCCTACTACTGAGTTAGGATCAAACTCTTCCTTTCTGGTTATATTGGCTTGGCCTTTTGGACAACCAGATAGCACATGACCAAAAGTTTTTACACCCATGAGCTAAGGCACCACCCTTCTTTCCGACCCGGATTGGAAGAACTTTCCACATACTGAGGTTTTGGGTCTTCATGAGTAGTTCTTGTCGACGATCCCTTGAAAAAAGTCCTTTGTTGAGCCAACTTTTGCCCCTGATAAAAGACTTTCCCTAGGTTGGGAATCTCTGGACAGGAGTAGTTGCTTCGATTCCACTTATGTCAGCTCATAACTTCGCTCCTCGATTGCTTTATCTTTTTAGTGATATAGTGATGTGTGAAGGGAATGATAATTAGACTCATATAGTAGTTCGGGAGTATCGGCATCTATTTGGTTGAATATAACAACTTGATCTATTTGGTTTAATATAACGACCTGGTCGAATATGATCGATCCTGGTTCATAAGAAGTATGGAGGTTCTTGTAAGTTGGGTCAGTGGTTCCAGTGATTCAAGGAATAGGGCATTTTGGCACAGTTGAAGTGATTGGCGGAAATGCCCTTGAGATGAGAATCTCGTTGAAATTGAAAGTTCTTGGTCTACATACATTAGTAGTAGGTTACACTCCTATTATTGAAAAGTAGTTATCCTCCTCAAAATCCTTCCCCCCTTGGTCGAGTTGGCTTAAGCCCAATCCATTCTTACGGAAGAAGGGCGGGATATTGGCTATGAGAGAGAGTCCTTGTTGTTCACCTCCGCCTCCCGATGCTACTGACCCCTACCGGGACCTTTTTCCTCTATTTGCTACATGACTGGTCCAAAATTCTAGTTCATTGCACTCACCCTTCATTTCAATTAATCATTCATGACCCCTGGATGGAAGATAAAAAACATTACTAAGCAAGCTGTCTGTCGGTCCCCATTTGTTAATTGTGTCAACAAAGGCAAAGAGTACCGCTGGACTATCCCACTAGCGATCCTACTTCAACGACCTTCTCATAATACGTAAAAAAAAAGTATACCGATCCTATAGGAGTGATAGCCATAGTGGAGATCAATGAAGATCGTTATTCTTAACAGAAAGGGCAAGCACCGAAACACATGAATGATCAAAGAGTGTCCTCAGTGACGCTAATAAAGCCAAAGAGCAAGAAAGAGGTGATGATGTGATTCCTTATGTACATGTGTTTGTGTCTCTTGACAAGTATACCTATTAAATAGTTGACCTATATCTATTTGTGTTTTCTTTTAGGTCGGCTGACCCTGGTCTTCTTTGTAGGCCGAAGCAAATGCTTAGATGAGAAGAAGTCAGAGCAAAATTCAAAACAAGAAGGACAAATAAGTCTCTTCCACTCCTCTAGCGGTTGAGGATGAGGATGTGATGGGGACGACAATGCTCGTGCAAGATAAGATGACAACTGGCTGACTTACCGAACAGACTGACACTTTGATCTTGATCGTGCAATCTAAGTCGCAATGAAGGACTATCGTCAATGCGGCTGGAGCCACTAGATCCCACAACAGCGATCTTCAAACTGATAAACCAATCTTTCACTTCTCATATGGGGAATCATCCACATGAGGACTAGAAGACGACATTCTAAGGCTATGTAGAGCCCTTATCCAAGAAATGAGCTATCTTGATTAGCATACTTCACCAAACTCTTCAAATCAATCTCCTTGGTACTTGAACTTGCCTCTTTAAAGCCGAGAACTCCATTCAATTAGCCGAGCATAAGCTCTCCCCTTGCTTTGATCATTTTCTCTTGATACACTTACCTTGCCAATTTAGGTTTTCAAGAAGTAGACACGGGTAGGGAAATTCCTAGCTAGGTTCTTCGACTCAGTGCTCTCTCGGAGGCCAGCTCGTCAAAGTTCCAAACCCTGGCTTTCTACCTGAACATTGTGTATCTTCTTTTAGCCCCTTGGGGGCAAGTGAGAGTACTAGATCGAATACACAGGATTGTCCATGTTTTTTTACCTTAGCTCTACTTAGACTACTTCTCGATTTTTCCTTTTTACGATCATTTGCTTCGAAAGGGTTACGCGGGACAGCAGTTCCATTCATCTTCATTAAAGAGGAATGAAGATTCCCGATTGGGTTCTTGGATTGGGAGACCTTGCCGCATGCTTCGTTTCCATTATTGCAATTATTGTCATAATTTCTTCCTTCACCATCAGAAAGATAGACAGATACGAGGGAAGAGGAAATGGAGGCCAAACATATAGTAAGGTACCAAAATGGTTGTTACTTACGGCACAAGAATTTGGTTCAGCTTCAAGGGTGGGGCAGTGAGGGAAAAGGGTAGCAATCATTTATTTCTGGAAAAGACCCGTATGCCTACAAATCAACAAACCACAGGGTTAAAAGCACCACATCGGATATGGAATTCTATTTCCACTTTCAGTTTCACCTCGCCACTCGAGATACGTGAAAGGAGAGCCAGGGATATGGCAAGGGGTTCACCCACTTTCACGAGTTTCATAGATTCAAGAGATCCCTTAATAGAAGTGTCTAGCTGTTCGTCGAAGGAAGGGATTCTTTATCAAAGTCTCCGAAAGGCGCACATAACCTTATTCGATGATGGGGTTGAGGCAATTGAACGATCCTATACTAAATCTAGCTCTGATGGTGTGTCCGCGGTTCCCTTCCTCTCAACATCTGAAAGAATACTCTAATGGCAAGTCGGGCTAATTCTAATATTGGGATAGAAAAGGAATTGGCAAGGGCAAGGTCCGATCGGAAATAGGATAAATAATGGAAAAAGTCCCTCTCCTATAATACGACATGAAGGCTTTAGCTATGCGAGCCTGCCACTACGCTCCTTTGTTACAGAATTAATGGTCAGAAACTTGCCTTACGTAATCTCTTTCGAGATAAAGGTTCTTACAGAGGTGAAGGCACCCATCTCACATAAAATAGATAGAAGGCTCGTGCTCCATTAAGTGTATAGATTGAGATCCAGTAGAAGTGGGAGTGCCGCAAGGCTCTTGAGTTAAATGATGCTCAAGATCGAGGAAGTGGTCTTATTGGCATTCGGAATGGAGTATGTCCTGAAGGACTCTTATCTCTCTTCCAATAAAGCATGAAGCCTCAAGGAAGTAGCACGATAGCAGTCCATTCAATCCATTCAGTCAAGCCTTTCCAGGTCATCTTGAAAAAGGATGGATAAACTTTATCGAAAAAGGTTAGGAAAGCAGGTGCTCTTATTGGACGTCACGGGAGAAATCCTCATGGCTGAGAGGTTCATACCCTTCCGAGCTTTGGAGCATACCAACTTCACTTTGATTAATATCAAGTTGTATGTTTCGCTGCTGTCTAATGAGGAGTAGCATCGGTATAGACTCTGGACGGTCTGTCCAAGGGACTGGAACCCAAGGATCTTCTTAGTCTAACATGATTGTTGTAACCACGATGGGTTGCTCATTGGATTTTGATGGAATTCAGTGACAGTCCACTTCTTAGGTCCAAGGTGCCTTCAAATGGCAATGAGGGTTCTCATCTAGGGGAGTTCACAGTGGTGAGCTCAGTTATAGAAGGAGAGGTCGACCAGGCATTGGCGGGGAGGATTGCAACTGGATTGATCAGCCGGTATTAGGGTGGGCGAAACTGACCCAGGCTCCATTTCTTAAGACCTTCCGTCTTTATCATAAGGGCCCTCTTCCTATTTAGGTGATTGAACGTGGGGGTTGTTCTTATTTTATCGGAGGGGTTTAATTAGCTCCTCTCGATCATATCTCTCAAAGGAACCAAATTCTTGTTAGCGATTATTTATGATAAAAAAAAATGAAATTATGAAAACTCCTTTGTCTTATTTAGACCCTTCTGAAAATTATACATTGCATACTCTTTTTCTACGAGATGCTGGGAATCCCGTTGAGTTCTTACGCTTTTATGTTGACAACTCAATTCATTCGATTACTACAGGGATGAACCCATTCCGGAATATGAACCATAAAAGAAAATACCTATTAAACTGATTAGAAGAATACCAGCTACAGTACATATTATCCAAAGAGGAATCCTTCCAGTAGTATCGGTCATTTACCCCACTTCCCTCCAGATTTCACCAAGTGGGCATGCTAGATACATAAACGGTCATGGATAATTAAATTATGAGATCCTTCCCAATGAGCTAAGAGAATCTTATTTATTCTCTTTCATTTTGTTAATTGAAGAAATTATTGGAAAATAAAAAAGCAAGTACAAAAATGATTAATAACCCCCAGTAGAGACTGGTACGATTCAATTCAACATTTTGTTCGTTCGGCCTTGATTGTGTCATAGCTCTATAATTTGGATTAAGTTTATAGTTGGATGAACTGCATTGTTGATATGGATCCCAAAAAAAAAGACGGTAGGTATAGCTAGGACGTGAACAACCAACCATCGTACTGTAAAAATTGGATAGGTTCGATCTATTGTCATTAGGGCCTCCTAAAATGATCTACTAAATTCTTCGAGTTGTTCCAAAGGATCAAAACGGCCAGTTATTAATGGAATTCCTTGTCGGCTCTCTATAAAATACTCGTTTGTCTGAGGGCTTCCAAACACATCATAAGCTAAACCGGTGCTGACAAATAACCAACCCTCAATGAATAGGGAAGGTATAGTAATGCTATGAATAACCCAGTAGCGAATACTGGTAATAATATTAGCAAACAAACGTTCTCCTATGCTTCCAAACATGTTGAGCTCCACATATTCTTGTACAGTCATAGAGGATCGATTCCGGAAAAGATGAGATCAATAAATGACAATTCACTTAAATTGCATCTTTGTGAGATCGTCAATATTATACCGAGGGCGTCTTAAGAGTATACCAAATCAGTATAGCTATCCTTCTTCTGACACAACAAGGCAATTTGAATTAGTATCAAAAGTAAGTACTAAATAATTTCTTTTTCACTTTATTTGTTGATGTAAAATTATCTTCCATTCAATAGAAAATTCTTTTAATTCAACGAAAGAGATTCTCATATTCCGTAGATGCGAGATATATAAATTTTCCTTTCATAGTTGTGGAAGCAGTTTTGTTGTTGGAATTCTTTTTTTTTAAGAAGAACTTAATGGTCTAGTAACAAATAAGAGTAGTAGATCATATTCGATGAAATAAAAAAAATAATAATAATTGGAATCCATAGTTGTGGATCTCGATCCAAAGGTTCTTTCTTGATCTAGCTACAAGGATGGGGCGGTATAGAAAGAAAAATGTGGAACCTAATAGAAATTACTACTAGTTGGACAAAAAAAAAAGATTTTTCAAGTGATTGTGTGATAACTTTTTCTTCTTCTCAATCATTCAAGATATTATGTGAATTAATATATTACTGAATATAATGTGTTAAACTTAAATTAAAGTAAAAAGAAAAAGTTTTCTCGTTTGATAAGGTAACTGTTCGCTTTAAAATCGAAAATGGATTCGATACAATTCAACAGAATCTAAGAAGTGATCAAAATAGAAATGATTTTAGAATTTAATTCTATAAAAATTCAATTTTCATTTTTGAATGAAGTTAGACGATACAACTCTTATTAGTTTAATAGTTTACCCAAGAGTTACCCAATGAATCAGTTGATTGGAATTGCGGGATGGATAGATGTTACAGATGATGAATCAATTTCTTTTATATGTCTGTCACATTATCTTTGTTAGTGCTGTCTACCTATAATGATAGATGAATCAAAAATATTTCATTCAATTTCTTCTTTCAATTAAAATTGAGGTTTTTGCCTATCCTCCTATTTTGAAAAAAATAGAAACTTAGGTAAGTGCTTTCTAAACATATATATAAAAAGAACATCTTTCATTTAATTTAGCCCTTTCATGCTTACTATAACTAGTTATTTCGCTTTTCTATTAGCGGCTTTAACTAGAACCTCAGTTCTGCTTATTGGTTTGAGCAAGATACGACTTATTTAAACTGAATATTTAAAATGAACAATTCATAAAAAGAAATATTTCTGTGGGATTACATGTATTCTATATTTACTTACGTTATCAATTGTCAATTCTTGGTCATTGTCATTGAGATTTATGTCAATTCAGATTAATATTTAGGTATAGATATTACCTCTTTTTTTCTCCTTCCAAACAAAGAATAAAGATTGATGTTTTTCTATTTGGAATCGTGTTAGGTCTAATTCCTATTACTTTGGCTGGATTATTCCTAATTGCATATTTACAATACAGGCGTGGTGATCAGTTGGAACTTTAATTAATTAACATCTCTTTTTTTTATTGACCTCCTCCTTTCTTTAATTCACAGGCATAGAAGGTCAAATTCCGATTGTTGTGAAAGTTACTGAATGAATTTATTTCATTCTAATTCGATCTAAGAAGAAACAAATCACGCATTGTAGGATTTTAACCTACGACATCGGGTTTTGGAGACCCACATTCTACCGACCTGAACTAAGAGTGCTTTCCTATAACAATAGACAGGACATTAAAGAAAAAGGATTCTTTTTGTACCCCAATACATCTTGCATGCATATAGTCTCATAAAATGAAAATATGTATGTCCAATTTGAATCGATCACAACGGATCCCTCGTTAATGCCCAGAGGAGAAGAATAGGTAGGGATGACAAGATTTGAACCCATGACATTTTTTACCAAAAACAAAGGCGCTACCAAACTGTGCTACATCCCTTTCAATTGGTCTACAACAGTGGCATTGTAGAGAATCCCTGTCCACCACTCTCCCATTAGGGCGAGCCTCCTTTTCAGTCGCCCTCTACATCGTTATTTCTTCCATAGATATCTAATTTATCTTGCCATTTATTATTTTTTAGTCTTTATTGATTTATATACTCATCATCATCCCGCCGCTCCTACCAACGCTTACTTACAACTAAGCAAAAAAAGGGTTCTAAATAAGAAGCCCTTTGAATAAGCGAGGCTTTCCCAATAGAATGATAGGCATGCAACAGAGATCCGAATTCCGTGTATCCGGTTAAGCAAGCCCTGCCCGCCAACTTCCACCCAGACAAAAAAGGTGAGCGCCTAGCACGAAAGATTGCTTTACTAAGTAAGAGAAGGCAAGAGGAAAGGGAGTAGCAGCTGCGCGAAGTTGCGCCTTAGCGCATCCATTTTCTTTCTCGTTAGAGCTATTTTTTGATTTTTGAAAGAAGGGGCGGAGCTTGAAGAAGCGAAGCGAGCCTAGAGTAGCAACCTCTTACGTTTTTTCAGGCCCCTTTGATATGTTATTGGTCAAGCTCTAGCGCCCCTTTAGAGTAAGTCTTTTCTGTTATCAATGAAACCGAAAGAAAGAAAACCAGTGCATTTCGTATAGAACGAGACTTGTAGCTTGATTCTTTACTCATTCCATACTGGGAAGAATTGCAGGAAATCATTCGATAACACTTCTTCCAATTTCTTTCTAAATGATATTCGACGATCAAGACAATTCCCGTGAAACTTTTTCATTTCATAGAAGTGAATTCTTATTCTTACGAAGCAAATAGCATTTCCTATTGATTTGTCCCCTGGACTGGACCTATTCTGATTCTGAATTATCCGTCGCTACGTTGTTCCCAAGGACTAGCAAAATCTAAATAGCAAAATGCTTGGGTCATCTCAATGGGTTCAGAAACCACACGTTTCTCTGGATCATCATAGCGTACTTCCACATATCCACTCAGAGGAAGGTTTCATAATGGATGACCCTCGAAACCATAATTTGTTGATATACGGCGTAGATCTGGATGATTTATGGAAGAAACATCAAACATATCCCAAACTTCTCGCTCCCACCGACCGGCTGATGGAAATAGACTGACTACCTAAGATATTCGTGTTACTTTGTCTGCACTGGTTTGTACATGAATGCGTGAGTTATACCGAATATCAATAAATTATAGACCACTTCAAATATTTGTTTTCGAGAGGGATAATCAACTCTGCAAATATATATTGAAACTTGAACCCTTGTATAGGTATGCACATTCATAAAGCACAACAATTGAAATAGGTAGTCCGTATTGGTATCAGATCTATTCCCATGTTCCGATCTTTCCATTGTTTTTACCCATTTCTAGGGTAAAGTCACCCAACTATATTTAAAAATGAATTGGTTATCCATGAAGAGAAAGAAATTTTTCTTCTAGTTCCTCTTCTTGCTCTTCCAATTCAGAAAGACTTGTTGGAAATCGCCGGTTGGGTTGGTCCGACCAAGAAAGGCATGGGACTTTTGGGCATTGCTTGGGTTAAGTGTTGTATGGATACCTAGTGATTTTCAAGCACCCTCACTGCACACTTTCTATTTATCTGTCTCCATCCAATCAAATACGTCCAAGCCATAGAGAATCAGGCTCGGCAAAAACGAGACTAAGGACCATGCTCCCCGCTTTCTTCCTGTGGTTACTATTAGAACACAAGCCAAGGAACTCAAAACCACAACACAAGCACCCTGTATTTACTAGTTTTGGAGTTTTCGCCCTTTGCTTCTGGCTTTGATAAAGGTAAATAGTTAAAAACGTCCCCCTTAGAACGCGAGCGTTGAGGCTTTCATCAAAACAAAGAGAGAGGCCCAGCTGGTGCTTTTTTCTGTGTTAGCCAGGTGAAAGGCTTGCTTGACTATAAATAGATTAGTGTATTAAGTAAGGAACTACAAAAACCTCTATTGCCGTTTTTGGGCTATAAGACTATTAGCTTCCTGCGAGCTAGGTGCATAAGCATTTTTTACTACAAAAGTGATTCCTCCCCTGGCAAAAAGTGGTCAGCCAACTGAACTTGCCTTTTTGTGATAGGAGTGCTGCCTTTCATTCCCACCAAGGAGTCGTAGCTTTACTTAGATAGGGCTTGACTTCCTTACCTTCTATTATATTAGTAAAAGGCCTTTAGGCTTGACTTTACTAATATAATATCAAGTAAAGGTGTGTTTAACCAATAATCGAAAAGGTTCACAGCGAGTTCAGTCTATAGTGACAAAGGGAACGTTTCCGCCGGAGGGGTTTATCTCCATGAAAAACATATTCACTACTTGTTACAGTGCCTTCATTCACTCGTCTTGCTACTTCGGAACTGTTCAGCGGACACGTGGAGTCGAATGTCTCTATACAATGTTGCGTAGGTAGACTAATTATTGTAGATGACTGTCTCTAGTGGTTAAGAAAGAGTTCAGTTGCTACCAACTTCTTTCTTTGTAGTCTGGTAGATCTACATGCACTAGTGGATCTAAAGTAGGTTTATGTTTAGCAACAGAAAGAGGCGAGGTTCTGCTTTCTTGCCTCAGAATATTTACAAGGGGGAAGCCTCGAAAGGCATACGAGTGCGCCTCTCGTAGACAAATACCGACTCAGTTCGCTCCTACTGTTCGCCTTGGGAGTGGTTCGGCCATCAAGCTACTTTGTGGGGTTGGGGACCCGACTGGTGACTGTTGCAGTTGTTGTCTGCAGGGTATGTGACACCCCACAAGTTGACTAGTGCTGAGCCATGAGATATTCCTTTGGATCATTACAATTCTCATTGAACGGTTCAAGTAGAAGTGAATACGTAAGATGTAGAAAGCCCCATATCAATCCATCTCCATAGGAGACAATATGAGCAAAAGACAAGAATCCCTAAATCCCGCAGAAAATAACTCACTCCGGAGGGAGTGAGGGAGGTATTCAAAAATGGGAGCCGCGGGTTCTTTCTTTCCTTGTAGGAATGGTCTTGTTTTGGTATGGCATTAGAGAAAACTTGTTATGGTTATGCAGCTATATAGAAAAGTCGGATGGGGCTTCAGGCGGCTTTTTTAATGAATAGTTTCAATCAAAATATCATCGATTGTAGGTAGTGATTGCCCGAGTCAGTGTGTGATCACCAAAGGTGAAGTAACTCTTCAGATGCTCTCTCTGCCCATGCCAAAAATTGGGTGGTTTATGTCTGGTCCTTTCAGGTCGCCTGACCTGGGCTGATGGCGCTTCGTAACAGCTTGTCTGGAGTCCATCGGCTCTCTAAGGCTTCGATGTACTAGTACCTGCCACCAAAACATCATGAAGGATTCACTAAACGTCTTGAAACATAGTAACACAAGAAAATTCATTGAATGGTTGTTGGCTCTACCGGGGGAGTCTGAAATCAACAATGTGTAACTGCTTCGGCATTGAGTGTTCCACTGCTTGAGGAAGTATGTGAGAGGATCGATGTTGAACAGAAGTGGGGTTAAAGCAGCCAACAACGCATCCCCTTTACTTAGTAGGGCTTGAAAGAATGGACAGTTTGTTTTCCTTTCATGTCCAGTATTTTCAATCCACGCAGAAATAGGAAAATCCGCAAGCACCACTAGGCCCGGTCGTCGGTTGAACGTCAGTAGGGTTCGATATTCATTCCTTACTCAAATAGAAAGGTGGCTGTCTCAATCCAGTGGCATGGTCCAGAACAAGCTTTTGCTGATCCATGGGGTTTTTGTTTTGGTTACAAGAAGTGATTCTTTGCTCGCTTGCAGTGCCTCCACTCGAGTTTTTGCTGTAGGATTGAGTGAGGTGACGAGAGCTGAAGCTAAGGTTCCTTGCTATGCTCCATAGATGTTCGTACAATTCTTGTGGATTTTGGGTGTGTTTGAATTCAGCCTCTTGTTAGGTCTTCACTAAAGGATTGTCCACCTTCTCAAGCCTCTCTACCATACCCTTAGAAAGTGACAATGGATGACTTACATTACTAAATGGAAGAACTTTTCAAACTAGTTGATAGTTGTTCCCTGGTCGCACCCCACAATGGGTTCTAATTTACTAAATCACATGTTTTTGTTTTCGGAACATCACATATAGAGTTTTTGGGGGGAGAATCACTTGGCACGGGGCCTCCCATGTGAGGACAGATGATGGTCAACAACTCAAGCAGGAAATGCTGAAAAGCAGCTAATGATGCAAGAGCTCTTTTCCCCTTATACGCTTTAAAAAGGGGTATGTCGGGTTTTTGGATCCTATGTTGAGTAAGGGTTCTAAACCTTCCAGAATAGATAGGTATGTGTTGTTTCTTGGCACTCTATATTTATATTATTCCAACATAAAAAGAGCGATGGAAAGTGGATTTCAGGTTCAATAGTCTCGAGAAAGTATTAGCCAACGGTGACCATACTTTCGTAAAAGCACCATTGGGCGGTGGTTCCTCTCCTTCCTCTTGAACCACGAACAAAAAATCAATCTCGCCATCAGCTCAACTAAGAGTTTCGAATCGAAGAAGTAAATTGAACTTGACTTAATACGAAGGAAGCGAGTGCCGAAAACAAACCGCTTTCTTAAGGCTTCAAACTACTAGTCATTAAGACTACTATGAATGAAAAGTAAGGAAGTCCTTTTAATGACTTGGCCTGCATGCATTATACCTAACCTTTTAACTTGATTTCAATCTCAACAAAGAAATGAAAGCATAAATCTTTGCTCGCTTACAGCTCCTCTTAGTCTTTTATTTTAGCCTGCCTTGTGAAGATCTCCCGGGTGTCTACGACAGATCCGATTAGTCTCGTGATGAAGAAAAGTCTTTTTTCGATGTTGAAAGTTATCGTCACGACAACTCAATTTTTCCGGTAAACTACTTGGGGCTCCCCATGGTTTAGTAAAAGGGAGGGGGTATTTTTTATTCATCCGGGGGTTCGTTCATTATGAACTAAAAAGTGATTGGCTGATTAGTGAGGGCTTAAAAATGTCATAGAATTAATGATCGGCCATTTCATTTTTGCTTTTAGCAAGTAGGCGACACGAATCTATGCTTTCTATCTTTCAATTGGATACCAATTGCTTGGATGCGTTTGAAAGCCTCGAGATGACTTGCAGAATAAATTCTTTCTACGTTTGTCTTGTGTCTCCGAAACAAACGGTCCATTTATTGATGGGCGAACGATAGGGATTGAACCCGCGCGTGGTGGATTCACAATCCACTGCCTTGATCCACTTGGCTACATCCGCCCCTACCTCTGTACAGGTTTAAGTCACTATCTACGATCAGATCCTTTCTGAACTCCCCTATGACCGTGTATGAAAGAGAAGCTTTTTCCTATACTATAGTGGCAAGTCTATTGTTGTGTTTCGGAATTAGGGGAAACAAAGCTTCAACAAGTAGAAGCTTCCTGGCAAAGCTTCAAACAAAGAGGTTGGGTTGTTCACTTCATTGATTTGACTTAACTTTACTTCAAATTAAAGATAGGGGCCGGGCAGCCAGTGAAAGCTCATTTAGTAGACTGCGAGCGAGCAGCAAGCACCTACTCCTATCAAAATGAGAAGTAGCATGCGGAACTTGAACTTGAAGAAGCGAACCTCTATCAGAGAAAGCCATTGAGCGCTAGCCCCTTGTCTTGTATAGGGTGGAAAACCAGCGCACCCCTAAACTACAAGCTTTCTTTGAAGCCCCTACAATATGGGATATTTGAAGAATACCCTTTCTACAAACCTTTCTATAATTTAAGAGAAGCTCTTCGAGCTTTCTTCGCATGCTTGAGCGCATCCCCTTTCTATTAGTAAGGTTGTCAAATTTCCTTTAGTTCCTTTATGACTATAATATAAATAATAGGGGTAGGGGGGCGCTAACGAGCAAGAAAATGGATGCGCTAAGGCGCAACTTTGCCCAGCTGCTACGCCCTTGCTTCTTACCTTATCTTTTACTAAGAAACTAATCTAAATAGAAGCCCTTCGTTCTCAAACTCAACTTTTTTCCCTTATTGCTTTAGTGAAACAAGGGGCGCTAACGCGACCTTCCTTCAACTGGCTTCGCCGTATCTATTCATCTATTTTCTCAAATGGATATTTAGGGATCTCTCTTGTTCATAGATATTGGAACAAGATCAATATCCATTTCTCAATAGATCTATTTATCGATAGAAAGATATAGATATCTATATGGATCTATCTCTATATCTAAATATGGAAGAACCGACACAACAAGGGCGTAACCAACAGAAGGTTCTCACCCTGTCCCCAACATTGTTCACCGACGATGTCGCCTGGGCGAAAGGAGCCACCATTCTATTTCTTTCTTCAATCATTCCAATCAAGACAAGTGGTTTTTTTCGTCCTACTATCTACGCAATTCTCTGTATTCGTTCGTGATCATGTTGGGCGAAAGGTAGTTGTAGATGAGGGGATATGAAATAGTGATTCCCCCATTTCCATTGAAGTAGGGAGGGCCTCTTTCCCCACCATTCCGGCCTATTATTGTTAGAGATTTTACCAATGTTGAAGATAGCTTGCTTACCAAGCCGCCCACATGAGAAGCTAGTTGCAAGGACAGAAGCGAGGAGGAAGCGAAGTTGTCTACGAAGCTTTGCTTCTCCCCCTGTAGTCGTAATACTCGGCTTGTCGCTACTTTGATTCAAAAGGTAACTAACGGTTCCCGACTTTCTATGCTTTCTGCAATCGTAACCACTTGTCATTCCGATTACTTCATCCATAAACCTTTTTTTTATTTTAAAATAGCGATACGCTCTAAAAAAGTAAAGGATAAGCTTTCATTCTAGATGCTACCGCTTCCCGCCTCCCTTGGGGTGAGAAGTTCCCTTCCATTTTCTAAAATGGACCGCAGTTTGGCTGACCCTCTTTTTCCCATTCGGGTTGGGTTGACCAAGAAGAATAGTAAGAAGGAATGCAACCACTGGAGAGTCATCTACATTTCACACTTGGACAAAGACGACTGACTTTGAAAGCGGAACACAAACCTCTTTCCTCTATTCCGGGTTCTTATTGAGCGTAGAGAAATCAAGGTTGATGATAAAGTCAGTGAAATTTCCATGGTGTTCTACCTTTGTGTAGTCTCGGTCCACAGTGAAAGGCTCCACACCTAAGCCTCGTTAGACTCAGCTGAAGTGTAAGGTGTAAGTGAAGAAAATAGAAGAAATGAAGTCCATCCCTTAGCCTAGTATATATCCACAACTGACGCAACTCCGTACCGACGCCTCATTATTACTTTTATTTTTCTTTTATTTTAAAATTAATTAACGGCTAAGCAATTTTATATCCTGAGCTTTCCTTAACCAGTTGACCTTACTTTGTAACCTTAGCCTCCCTTTCTTTATAATTTTCTAGTTGGACTAAGTGACTTCGTAACCTCAACGTACGTTTTTTCTTACTGTAGCATAGGCCCTCGCCATTTCAAATGGGCGCTTCACCCCTCTTTTTTTTTTGAATTAGAAAGAACAGGGTCTTACTTATTCAGGGGGGGATGAAAGATAAATAAAGGGATCGGGGGGCTTTTTGATCGGAGAAAGAGAAGGGGCGTGGTTGGTGTGTCACTGGGTCGGTGTGGGAACCCGTAGGAAGGGGGATGACCCGCCGAATTCACATCAGAAATTGCCAACATGAAGACAAACTAAATCTTGAATTGCATATAGAAACAAAACGAACCACTTCTATTCTCGGAGAATGGCTTTTTGGTCCCTTTCGTCCAGTAGTTAGGACATTGTATTTTCATGTCGATGACATAAGTTCGATTCACGTAAGGGATAAGTACTCATTCCCAGCCGCTTTCAGTTAGTGTTTATTGGTGAGTGATCGCTCGCTATCTGGCTGGAAAAGATGCTCCGGAAGCTTCCTCTCTCCCAGCAAGCAAGATGAGATCACCACTTCTCTTAGTAATGGACTTCCTTTACTTCGTAAACTTAGCCTTAGATGTCCTTTCATAGATTCTTGAAACTCCGACAGACAAAATCTCCATGCATGCATTCTTTCTCTCCTCCTCTCAGCCATACATCCCTTTTTCTTTTGGTTGTTTTTCATAGGCATTGAACCCCACCCCATGGAGCGGTTCTGAGTGGTGTCCTCCCCTCCCTAATACCTAACCAGAGTTCTGTCTATGGAGCCTAAACCTTAAACCATGGTATGGCACAGTAAGTTGGCCTAGTCTCTCGCCCGGCCTCACCTTCTTCAGTGGCCAAGTTGAAGTGTTCAACGTCGGCCTACCGCCTTTTTTTTATCAAGGTTGAGCTTGTTCAATTGAAGCTAATGCTATGTTGTCCTTCCCTTGTTCAAGAGAAAGTGAGAACTTTCTTTTAGCTACCGGCCCAAACAAAAGAGATTAGCCTCTTGATCGATCGATTGATTAGATCGAAGTATGAAGGGGTTGATTGAAGTCTGAGATCATCCCAAGACTAAGGCTGAGCAACTAGCTTCTGCAGGATTGGACGTCTATCTATCTCACCATGCTCCCTTACTCATATAAAGGCTGGCGGAAGGAATGCTCTGCTCATCTTTCTTATGGCTCATTACTGCAGCGCTCGTTCACCCCTTCGGCTTCTTCCATTAAACAAAAAGGTAGTCTTTCCTTGGTAAATAATGACCTGAAGTAAAGCGAAGGCATTATTGAAGGAAAGATATGGCGGGTCGGTCAATTGCATTAGATAGGAGATGTAGGACCTGTCTTAACCACAAGTGCATTCGCTATTCGATTCCATACTAAATCCCACCAAATTTGGATTCCAACGTGTATATCTCCTCTTTACTTTTAAGTGACAAGGGGGTGACAAAGGGTATATTTTCTTCTCTATGTCGTCGTCTCATCAATGAGCGTAGATTAATAGCCAAGCCTACCCTTTTGTGCCTGTCAATCTGTATCCCATTCTTCAGGTATAGTTTTCTTTGATCACAGATCGACAGGTGATCCGTCCTTTCTCCCCCTTTCATCATAAGGCGTGGTCTGACTCTGAGAAAAAAAACCCATGTGTTTAGGTCCCTACTAAGCATAATTCGTAAAATATGCAAAGGCTCTTTGAATACTTTTGAAAAGGTTTTTAGCAAAAAAAGAAAAAACAATTCTCAACGCCCTTACGAGGTAGTGATGAGTTAAAATACTCTTCTTGGCATGGAAGTCAGCCCGATAAACTGATTCCATTCTTCTACTAGGGTGCCAAACCTTCCCCTGAGCTCTAGAATCTATAAATACCTTTTTCAGCTCAAGAAATACTAAAGCTATTTAGAGTTGGTATTTCTAACTAAGTCGGAAGGAGGGCTTTAGGCAAAAAGCAACTTGAAAGTACTTTACTTCAGTCCCAGTACTGAAAGACGTGACTTCAGGAGTGGATTTCAGAAGAAAAGACTTCGTTTACTTCCTGCAAATTGCTTATGTAAGAACTAGTAGAAAAAAAGGAATTAAAGAAAAAACAATATGGCAACATTGATATTGAATGAGAATGCTTGAATGGGAATCATCTTAGCAACTGACTATAGACATGAGTCTAAGCCACCGGGAGAGGAGAGAGCATTGTCATGAGAGAGGGACAAGCAAATGACAGATTGGGAAAATAAATAGGTAGGCCTTCTGAGCGGTCATTTAGGAGCCTTGTTAGCGATCCATCATTCTTCCCTAAGTTATCAGAGTATGATCGAAGCGAGTAAGAGATAGAGGAATCCTCGCTCATAGATGTGAATTGAAAAAGCAAGCCCGAATTCTTTTTAATTAGGCTCTATAGTCTGGTCCCGTTCCCTGGTAAGGTCTGATTGTTATCTGTAAGTCTTGTTTTGACCGTGGGAAGGTGAACTTTGCAAAAGTGCTTATTTGGTTGGGAAGAATAGGAATTCTGACTCCAAGACTACCCTACCCGAAAAACATTTCAGCTATTGATGTAGCCTCTTGTCGATACTACTAGTCTTCTTGCTACCCACTAGAAAAATCCCATCAAGGGCGCAGCACGCACAGAATAGAGGAAATGCACATGGGTCTCCTTGAAGAACAAAGTCTAGGGTAAAGAAAGAAGGGTAGAGTGGGAAGACTTTTACTGTGCTTGGATTGGCATGGCTGTCCCCCTTTGCTGGTTGAGGCTCGGCCTTTGACTCCGCTTACCTCTACATTTCATGTCAAGCGTACAAGTCTAGTTTAGTGGGATTTATATCTGAAGACAGGAATTCTTTTTTATCTCCCCTGTTAAAGTTGACGTCTTAACCTGACTTCCTAAGCACAGTTGCTTCTTGAAGCAGTAGCTCTGGATCGAGAGCTAGATGCTTACCTTATTATTATGAAAAGGAGAAAGATCTCTTTTTATAGATGTTGAGGTGAGTAAGGGGGGGGGGGAGGGTTTGCTGGCATGCTGGCTAGCTCATGCAATCAAGGAAAAAGGCCTTCGCCTTTTTTTTTTCTAAATGAAAAAGTAAACTACATTTGTAAGCTAGCTTTGGTTGCTAAACAAGCCGGGCACTACGCTAGGATGTGGATCGATCATACCGAGAATGGACTTCTCTGTAATGTAAATGTAAATGTAATAGAAGAGGTAGAGTCCAGTTCCCCTCCCTTCTCAACCAGACGAAGGAGATATGAATTCCATTTAGGCGGGTCAGGGCTTTGCTTGAGACTATATTCTCCCGGGTCGGAGGCGAGAACTTGAAAGTGAATCATTCAGTGGTGGGGTGTTGATAGAATAGAAGGCCTCGCCCAAGGAGTGGCAGATTTGGATAGAGTCTCGCTTTGATGCTGGGAGATGAGATCCATAGATCTGGATAGAGTCTCGTTCATAGAGGAAGAGTACACGCGCTAGCGCACTATGTCTTACATAGTTGATCGGATCAGATAGCCCTTCTTTGGGCAAGCAACTAAACCCGACACATCCAATTCTATTACGATCAACAACTTGGAGGTATGGCTAAATGGCTTAAGGCATCGGTTTGCTAAATCGACATACAAGAAGATTGTATCATGTGTTTGAGTCTCATTTCGTCCGGTACATAAATGAAAGGGAAGGGAAAAATTACTTGAGAGAAAGAACCTCTTGGTGGAGTCCAGTTCCCCGGAGGACAGAATAGCACCTCTTAGTGACTAGGAGTGGAGAGCCCATTGCACCTTGTTTTTCTTTTACTGGCCTATCTTCTTTTTATAAGCAAGCTCCCTCCGGCTTTCCAGTCCCTGGACGGCTCTCGGTTCTTGATCATGTTGACAGATTCAGCAGTTGAAAGAGCTGCTCTAAAGCTTGACGAACAAGCGAAAAAAGCCTATCTATTTTATTTTCTTAGTTTAGTAAAGGGCTTTTCCCTTACTAGTCAAGTGGTAAGGTAGGGCGTTATTCGATGAAGAAAACATACTTTAGGAAAGTGGTTCAGGTAGCTCAGCTGGTTAGAGCAAAGGACTGAAAATCCTTCTGTCAGTGGTTTGAATTCACTTCTAAGCAGGCGAAAGGTCCAAACCGTAGTCGGGAGCGAGCCTGATTTAGAAATGAAAGTGAAAGAGTAACCAATAAAATGTGAATGCTCCTGCACTATACAGACGGCTTTTTGGTGGCAGGGTTGGGGTTGCTTGCTTGAGGCAAATTCAAAAAAAATGGTTGATTACTCGAATTAGTTCAAAAAAAAAGGATGGGCGAGTTCGGTTTGAGTGTTCATCGATCGGGTGGATCTATATGCTTCGGGGTGGTGAGACAATGTGTAGGGCAATCTGTTCAACGTATCTATTTTGGGTACAGAGGGCTATAGGTTCGAATCATGTCACCTTGATGTGGTAGCCTTCTCCGTGGTCGGACAGTAAGGCAAACAACGCAAAGCATAAAGTAAAGACATGATGCCTCGACTAAGTAAAGTGTTTTGCCCATTATCTTTAGTTCCATAGCAGGTTGTTTCGTACGTTTTCTAGGATCAGATAGAAGCACCACCCCAGAATTAATCCTTCTTTTCTTCTTACTTTTACTAAGTCTGGCTCTAGTTTCTCGTTCAACAAAAAAAAGGAGTGTGATTCTTTTATTCCTAATATTTTTCATCTCTTTCTTTTTCTATTTTCTCCATATCTACTTACTTTCTCGCTTTGATGTTCTTTTTGTTGATCTTGTCTCTTTTGTTTTGGTTTTGAGTGGGTGGGGGGAGGGCAAGGACTTCCTCTTCCGGGCCCTTCAAACTCCTCATCGGAAGATTTATTCGGGCTCCAGGTCCTGTCGGAGCCTTGGCCCCCGACTCACAATATAGCCTTGGAATCATTGATGATAAATAGGATATTGGCAATGGAAAATACTAATAGGATTTTTTGATGGATAAGGATAGGGGGTCTATTGGGCAGAATTAAAACATTCACTCAACAATTGTTCCTCGCAAAAGGAATATACCGTGAGAAAAAGCATTCATGTTATTCTCTTTTTCAACAAATACTTACTTCACATCATGCCTTGGCCGAAAATTCCACCTACACCCCCCAAGAAGCCTTTTGTGACCTTTTGGATGAGAAACGAAATGAACTTGACCAACAAGGCAGGAATGTATTAGTAAAGGACCATAGAGAAGTCGAATTTTTGAATCTACTGTCTCGCAATATATGAACGCATGGCCAAAACTCAGCCTATATAAATAGATTACTCGGTGGATGGTAATGAATTTGATTTGCACTGAGAAGTCCCTATGGCGCGGTTGAGGGCAGCTGAACGAAAGGAAAGCGTGTAGGCCGCCTGGGTGAGACAAAGCAGAATAATCTAACTGGAGGAGTGAAAGCCATGATGGCTTGGTAACCAAGCAATTCTTTATGTGGGCGCGAACTCCAAGTTCCCTCTCTTCTTTATTTTTTTTGTCACGATCAAAATGAAAGGTTGTTCTCTGGGCCTGTCGTTTGCTCCCAGAGATGCTGGTTCCAATCCAGCTCATGAAAGAGTTTGTGAGTATACCTCGGGATGACTTTTTATCCACTACTCATCCTCGAAATCTAGTCTCGTTGAGCCATAGAGGACTTGATACTTATCTTCGATAAACCTCAAGTGGGATGAGTAAATAGCAGATGCGGATTTTATTTAATAGTTGCGCTTACACCTTCAACCCCGAAAATGTTGAATTCATGCAAAAAAGTAACATCTGAGATTTTTGAACGGATCGACTTGGGACAGAAAAATACGGACGAATACCACAAGGGGGGGGGATAGGGTTGTGTGAACGCGGCTTTCACTAAGACAAAGATGTGCCTACAATGAAACTGTTAGACCTTTGTTGATGCACATGTATTATCTTTCTAGCCGGTGAAGCTAAGAAAAGAAGCCATTAGAAAGCAAATCTAGACCCACACAAATTCTTAATGGAAAGCTCCGTCCTCCTTCCCCTCCTACCATATTGAAAATAAGAAGCTTGCTCTTTTGACCCAAAAGGCTTTTGCCGTGATAGTACTTCCCCCTATTCAACCATTCACTCTTCGTGGACTTGCTTGACTTGTCCGAAAAAAGAGGGAAAGTGCTAAGACCGCTAATGTAGCTAGGGGAGTTTAAGGACTCATTTCCAAGGCTAGAAGCCTAGACTAGACTAGAAAGGAGATTGCTTTGGTCTTTAGTCAACTCTACTAGATGCAGTTGCCCAGGAATCCAATGCACTAACTCCTGGAAGCTCCATTCATGCCCACCTACCGACCGAGGAAGATGCTACTGATTCCTGAATCGAGGGACTACGTGCTTTCAATACCTTACAGCTGCCTTTCAAGCTCTTCCACTGCCCGATCTACCAATCGCCCTACTATCTACTAGTATGGTTCGACTCGAACTTCTTTCATGTCAAGCTTCTTGACCTACTTTGTACCAGCCAGTAATTTGTGTACTTGGGGGCGCTGACTAACCCTGCTCAACTCCCTACACCCTTCTCTTGAGCGCTTCATTGAGCATTTCTCTTTCCTATACCATCCTTATGCTACACTCTCCATAAGGTTGACCTAGCCTTCTCTTCTGTGTTTGTACACGTGAAGATTCCATTCCTTTCCTTTCCTAGCCTATTCAATGCGGTCATGTATGTATTAGAATTAAATGGGAAGACCTCCTAGTTGGACCCAGACTGCGATGGTAGTGAATGTGGCCTCAGCTCCCACAAATGCAGGCTCCCAAAGCCTTAGACTGAGATAGTACCACAAAGCAGGGGTTAACATAAATAACTCTATGGAAGTCCTCTCCCACTTGAAAGCTAAATAAGGAAAGGAAGTGCCCCAAATTAATGCATTCCAATCTTAGCAGAGGTTCTTTCCATGTAATCCCTCGAAGTACTTCTCTCACCTTCGAAGAGTGAAAGGATCATTCAAAGCAGGCTAATGGCATAGGGCAAAGGAGCATAGAAGGGTGACTGAGGGGAGTAGTAAGGTATGAAATCACTTCGATAGAAGCATGTTGGATGACAGAACGATGACTTCATGCTTAAATTGTAAATTTGAGATTTTTGACCTTGAGAAACGACGTAAGTGATAGATGGAATCGTTCACTATGCTAGTTTCTATTTTCAATTGAGAAAGCGGCGGGCCCAGTGCGCTCTCCAATAGTGCACCGACACGGGGCCGGAGAGACGGTAAACCTTAGATCAGCTAAGATCGAATTGAACTGTCTTTGATTGAGCGAATCCTACCTAATTTTGATTTCCGTCCCTGCGGAAGACATCGTAAATAGTTAAATGTTTGATTCCCCTATTGAATTAGGAATCAATTGTATGGGACTTTCCTATCCCTTATTCATATTCGATTTTCTCTCTTTCTTTTTGATACTTGGTTGGCAGGTTCAGGGCCTTTCTCACTGGGCGAGCTAATTCATATTATTCTATGTCAATGTGACCTTAACGGCCTTTATTTTAAGCAATTATTCGCTCCAAGATGCACGACAAGACCTTTTATCTCTCTCTCTCTCTCTCTCTCTCCATAATTGATGTGGAAGTTGGAAAAAATCAACCACTCAAAGCTGACCTCAAAATGTTCCAAACACGCATAAGTGTGAAGATTGAAGACCTTTTTTTCTATGCTTCATATAGTTTACTAGTACAAAAGAAAAGGGCATTGGTTCACGCATTACTGGTAGATTCCTCTTACATAAGAAATGGAATGGGGAACTTCACCGAATGATAGGTAAAGTATGGGACGTTCAGTAAATAATCCCTTAGCCCAAGTCCTCGGAGATACCCAAGGCAGCTCCCCGTGTCCTTTATACCCAACAGGACAAGAGTATACAGGTCCGCCAAAGGCGAATAAGAGCTCATCGAACTGTCATTCTTTACTTCCGGAGTCAATCAATTGGTAGTCCTCCAATTTTTTCTCGAAAGCCTATTTATAAAAAATAGTTTATGCCACTCGTATTGTCCTGGATTGACAAAAGAGGCTTGGGTTGGAGATTCTTGTGTAAATATTCAAGTTGACAATCGGCTTTCTAGATAGCCAGTGGACTTTGAAACCAAAACCAATGATTTCGCTGGATCTAAGAATAATGTAGCACAGAAAATCGGACACACCAAGGATGGCGAATGGGCAATACATAGAGACTTCTCTGAATTGTTTTATAGCGGTCCGATTAAGATGCTTGCTCCAAATGGAAGAGAGCCGACTTTCCTTTCGCATGTTGAAAATGCACAAACGAAACACCTTAGTCAGCAGAAGAAGTCACTCTCAATCCGATCTAGCAAGAAATGCTTTACCGGTAAAGTAAAGCGAGAGACAGTCGATCCTTTCTTAGGGTTCCAAGTAATTCAACCAGTGCCAAGAAAAGTATCTGGTTGTAGAGCGAGGCAGTAGAGGGGAGTTGGCACAATATGTAATCCCTAGGGTATCGGTGTCGGAGAAGGGGACCACTCAATGCTGCTACATGCACTCATTAGTTCGAATTAGGTAGCGTGAAGGAGATAATAGAAGGACCCGCCGAAAGTAGTTTCGTCTTTCCAGGTCTTCTGGAGTCAACATTTCCACATCCAATAGCATTCTTAGTTAGTACCATTCAACTAAGCTTGTTTTTGACGAGTGAAGCGGCTAGGCTACATGCCTAGCCTAGTATTCCTGGATTGGTATTGGATACGAAAGATTTTGCTTTCTTCCCACTGACGTGGAACAATAAAGTGAGGGGAGGGCTTCCATAGAAAAAGGGTAAGTTTGGGATGAGTTGGCACAGGAGTAGATCTACACTAAAAAACAAAAGAACACCAGACATGAAAACAAATGTCTCAAGACACTTATTGAAACCTTTTAAAACTAAAAAGAGTCGACAGACTGTTTTAGTTGTCTCGGGCACCAAGGAAGATTGCCTCCACGATCAGTGCTTGCTGCTCCTGGTATAGTTCCTAGAGTTTTTCTTCTACTTCCCAAATTCTTTGACGGCTTGATTCCATTAGGGCTTTAATAGCATCCGGGTTCACGGAGCGAAGATGCCTAAAAAAACCACTTAACATTATTCGAGACATTTGAAGAAAAATTGATACATTTTGTATTTTAACGTTAATTTCAGCAAGTCGCTGGGGAATGTCGAGAATATGAGCAGAGAGGGCCATGGCTTCTCGATATACACTAGTAGAAATTTTTTTTTTTTTGTTTTTTTTTTGTAGAGCACAAAGACTTATCGAGCCTCTTTTTATAGAGTGTATAGAAATTATACCAATGCTGTATGAATTACATAGCTGGCACAATATAAGTACTATAACCACGCTGCCTCTATGAAAAAACAAACTTTGCAGAACCCTATCACCTAATCGATCGTGGTGAAGTCAGCAATAGATTCGGCGGATCATACACCTTATGCTAAGATTTGGGAAGGACATTTATGAGACTGAGGTGAGTTTTAAGAGAAAGACGGGAGTGGATTTTTTTGCTCTAACTGGCTGTGAGCATGGGAGTTGTGTTGCCGAGTAGACGGCGGAGAGGAATTTGGTGTTGCAGGTTTAATGACTCTGAGAGGGGTTGAAAATTTATTGGTTTTCTTAGTAGGTATATTGGTATGAATGAACATATTATAGATTATAGAATGTAGAAGATCCATACGGCATGAGCAGTTGAGTACAATACTATCATGCCTTTGTTTTGTTGTGTGAAGAAAGTAAAAAACTTGCGAAGCACGCACCTCAATCAGCATGCCTGTGAATTGATCGAACTTAAAAGTACACCTAGCATAAGATGGTTTTCCACCTATTTTTTAGTGTTTGGACATTTCTAGCAAAGTCTAAAGGACATATTCGTTGCCTATTTGGGGTTCTGATGGAAAATATTGCTGAGGTTGTACACCAAGTACACACATGATTCTACCCTGGCAAAAGTGCACGCACAATTCAGCTCTAGAAAAAATCCCCGAGGTCCAAAAAGAGATAAAGTTTATAGTCAACCTCTGCCTCTCAGATAGCTTTCTTTTCCAACACTTGTATGTGGAGATGGATGTAATATTAATATGATTGATAGTTTAAGTTTAATATTTGCAGTTTTCCAAAGACTCAAATTTAAGGCTTGGTTCCGGCCTTGTTTCGTAGTGAATTTATGGATTTGAATACTTCTAATACTAAATTCACTTTTGTAAATTCAACTTCACTTGTACCTGGAATAGAGAAAAATGGTATCCTATTGAAATCTAGTTTTTTTTTATTTTTCGCTTAGATATGCTCGGCAGAAGCTAAAGCCAGAGCGTGATGCCAAGAATTGATCGAGCAAAGAATCACAGTTCTCAGATATCACATTCAGAAAGACTACTGGCAAAATTTCACTCAATTAAATAATTTATACGCTTACAAAACTTATTAGTACTCCTACACAGTTGTTCAATTTTAATGTCATTCTCAACTCTATCCCAGACTGGGACTTTGATTTTAGGCCCTTTCGAGGAGGGTATCTTTTTGGTTAATATCAGCTCGGCTCTCATGGACTTCTGGTCTGTCTTAGTTGACAACTTTATTGAAATTTTTAGTTCTCTAGTTACTCATGCACAAGCAACAACAGTTATGGATCTGATTGAGGAGCGCTGGGAAGAATCGATCGGGGAGATGCCCTTGAAGATCACTTACCCACCTCTGGAAGGACATGAGTGGAGAATTATCACCGGATTTGATCCAAAAAAATAGGGCGGAGTTACCTTATTGGTGAGTCTTGGCCGGGTTAGTGTTTAAGGAAGAAAACCTTATTGTAGGTTCTTTTTTATTTAAATAGTGCCAAATTCAAAAATAAAAGGAAAATGATGCTTGTACGCACATTAGATTTGTTAACTCAATTGATCCTACTGTGTCTAGATCAGGGTTCCCGCTTGTTAGCTTTGTATTGGCTCCCATCCTACTTAACGGGGCCCTTAGTTGAATACCGGTCAAAATTGTTTGAAATTTTTAAAGTTTTCCAATATAGAATTATTAGTTATGTTAAATACCCCGTAAAGCTGAAACCTCTTATTCTGGTCCGTAGAAAAACTATGACTAGTCAGGAATTGTGTAAGAGAAGAGATGTCGTAAGTAACAATAGCGCAAAAGCAGGCGGCGGAGATCCGCAAAGGTAACCAGATGCCTGGAGCTTAGGACAAGGAGCGTCCGGAGTCTCTTAAGAAAGGAAAAAGACTAATTAATATCATGTTTACACCGATCGGATTTAAAAAAGTCCTTCGCCCCTTATCTTCTTTATCTTCTGATCGGATCGGCTAGCTTCTTTCAAGCCCTACTTGAATTGCTTTCTTCAAAAAAGCTTTATTTATTAAGAGTCCTTTTAAGAAGCTAAGCTCCTTCAGATAGAAAGATTCACATAACTTCATACCTCTAAGCGCTCTTGACTATCTGATGATAGTCACTTCGCTTTCCTTTTAGACTGAAAAGAAAAACAGAAAGATTGATCATAAAACAATATAGAGAATGAGGTATTACGTGCAAACAATGGAAATTCAATAATAAGAGTCTAATCTTCTCGCTTATGGATATGCGATTCCTTCGGAGTGAAGTTTTTGAGGGGAATTGGGTGAACAAAGAACAAGTCATAACAACAAACATGCTAAGGGTTAAAGCTTGGCGACCAACAAAATAAGAGATAATTTATGTAGGCTCAACTGGGCTAACTAGGGATAAAAATCATTAAGGTATGTCAATTTAGGCTATGGCTCAACAAAGAAGGCCTACTTTCATTGCTCAACTCAAAAATCTACCTAAAATTTTGCCTCAAATCACATTCAAGGCAAGTTCTAGATTTCCAAATAAGCAGAGAACTAGACAATATAAGCTAACCGCACAATACACCTGGGACCAACGAAAACTATGATTTCAATCACCAATAAATAAGTATGAGCTTAGAAAAGTAATCATAAAACCCATGAATGGTACTTAATCAAATTCGTCTTTTCAAAGTCTCATGCTTTTTAAGTCAAATCAAGTTTAGCCAACTTATTTAGCAAAATAAATTAAAACAACTAAAAGTCCTAAAACAATGTTCGGTTAAAAATATTACGACCATGGCAAAGAACCGAACAAGAAATCCATGGAAGTACATGAAATAAGTTGCCTTAGTAATAAGGCAACTCAAATTTTATTTTTTCAGTTTTTTTTTAATTTTACTAAAAACACATTTTTCAGTTGTAACATATACTTTTTCTTTAAACCTTTTTGTCACGACCCAAAATCTAACCATGGTCGTGATGGCACCTATCGTGTTACAAGGAAAGCCTACTTCCCAAAATATTACTACTAAACCGATTATAATAATTTAATAAAATATTTTAACATTTAAATTTTTCATAAACTAAATCAACTCTAAATATAATATAGAAAAATACGGAAACGAGCCCCAAACATCGGGGTGTCACTAAGTCATGAGCGTCTAAATCTATAAACTAAGAAGTGAAACTGTCTAACTATCAATACAATCCAAAAGAAGAAATGATAAAAGGGGTGATAACGTCCTGCGGACGCTAGCAGCTACCTTGCAATCTCTACAGATAGCCGGCCTGAACTTAACGATCGCCGCGCTGTAATGAGAAAGCTAGTTTAATTGAGGAAGCCATTTTCTTTAATGTATACTAGCCAGTCTACAAAAGCATGACGCATGACGCTTATCCTTTTTTTAGTCCACTCTCCCTATTCCCTTGACCTAGCAATATAGAAAAAGAGAAGACAAAATTGGAAAGCGGAGCAACCCGCTCTAGGGGGTTTTGTTTGATTGTAAGTACCATCACAATTTAAGCGACGCAAAACTGACATCGCCCAGTCGTGATAAGGCTTCAATAGCCTCTGCTTCACATAGTTACCTATGATGAAAAGTCGTAGCTTACCCACCCGGCAGGTGTGGCGGCGACTCTGCGGAAGAACACTTTGCCAAACAGAGAAGATGCATCATCCATAACGTGATGCACATTCTCGATATAACGAGAGATTTCATTATTTAGTATACTGGGAGATTCTCTGTAAAGTGCTAAGGAACCCTTTGAGTATGTGCAGCCGTCATCAACTCTTTCTTTCCTGATAACTATCTATAACATATAATTTCATTTCCAACCCTGTTATGAAGTCTTATGCGTACCTCGAGTGCAGATTTGGATGCATCTTTCAAGGGGAATGACTTACTCTTTAAAGAAATCCCTTTCTTTACTTTACTCTATCAAGCATTGGAACTTACCGGGAATACTGGCTTTTCAAGTTCTCTATCGAGTGATTCAACAAAAGACAGAAAGAAATCCACTATCTCTTTTATGTCAAGCATTATGTTGAGTAAGACCCGATATAGCAGTAAAAGCAAGACCTGTAGGCCGATCGACTCATCAAGATCCCAATGAAATAGAAGTCATACTATTGAATTCAATTACATTTAAAATAATTCGAGCGAGAAGGAAAAGCAGACTGACTTACCACAGACAGTAGGGCAAAAAATGGATTCCCCAAAAAATCCGGTCTCATGTCAACCCCTGACTGACTGGAGGCCTAAAGGCCTCAAACAGGAGGAAGGATACTCCGATCGACCGGGTTCTTATTTTGTAAATAAGGTAAGGGGATGCTTTCACCTCTTGCGTGATATCATATGGAGGAAGACAGTTGTGGCGCCCACCTGCGCTGGTCTACGTTTGACTACTATTTCCTAACTGACATTTTTTTCTCTGGACTGAGTTTCCCCCGGTGCCAGTGATTTTTCCGTATCGTCATAATATATGAGGTCTTCTGAGGTCTCTTTTTTTGTGAAGAAGGGTGGTTAATACAGAGAAGAAGATTCCGCATCTCCATCCGAATTGGAAGGAAGGGAAAATCAATTACGTCAGTCAGAAAAAGAAGCAAACTAACTATTGAACACCAACTGGTCTACGAGGAGCAAAGAGCTCACCTGGATAATGAACTCCCTTTTTGTAAGTCCGGTCAGTAAGTAGCGGTAGAATAGTCCGATTTCCTAGCAAAGGAAGCCCTATCTGAATGCCCCCTCCCAATGTCCCTAAGATCTCAAACCAACCCTTGTGATGTCACTGAACGAAAGTCTTAGGGGGGAACAAAATAAACCCAAAAACCAAATCGACTAGGCTAAGTTTGAAAGCTACGCCATCCTCTCCATCCGCTTTCCAAGTGAAGGAGTTGTCCCTCAGAGATCTACTGCATAAAGATCTTGCTGCGTAATCACTGCACCTTTAACACTTGTGCTCAGACAAAGAGAAACGGAAGGTGGATTATTAAGTCATATCCTATACCCCCATAAGCCAACAATACCTCTCTATAGTGTGCCAGCCCTATCGAGAAGATTAGAAACAAACTACTTTTCGGTGACCGAACAGTCTTGAGACTCGTAAGGTATTGCTAGAGAGTGAATAAACTCGAAGAGCGTTAGAATAAATTACACTAGCAGTAGATCAGCCTTAGACTTCCACAGGGCACGTAGCATCAAACTCCACACCTCGACCAGGAGCTCCCAACACCACCGATTGGAGATGCCCTGAGTCATTTTGTTTTGACGCGTGTCTGTTAGTGGATGACTACTCAAATTTCATGTGTTAAGAAAAGTGCAAGAAAGAACCTCTTAGCTACCGCTTATAAGCTTACACCTGCTCTTACAATCTATGCCATTTTCTACGTTACTTCTCTTAATAAGATTTAGAGTGCTGAGGGGGGAAAGATGTCTTATTTCTTTTTGTACACGGGAGACCCAACAATAGATTTAGCTTTAATGGGAGCCACTGACCTATGAGTTCACCAAGCGAGTGAGTCAACCTCTTTCCTTTCTCGGGCAAAGACTTCCTTCCTTTCTCCAGTTTTCGATACCAGAATACCCGAAGGTGTTAAATGAATGCTAGAAGGAGTTGCAACAATTATGTACCCAAGGGCCACTACAATTGATTTACCGCTAGGTCTCTCGAGCCTTGCGTTTTTCCATGTCTCCCGAAGATGATTAAAAGCTGAAAGGGAATTCCCAATTATCTGACACTGGATAAGTAGAAAAACTATTGTCATTACAATAGGAAATAGATGCGGAGCTGCTTTCGAGGCAGTGGCTTTTTTCTAATCCCCCAAAGTCACCCACCATGATCGGAGCTAAGATTCTTTCTTAAGAAAACCTCAGTGGGGCATGCCCCAACCATAATCCAAGTGGGCCCATTGAGAAGAGATCTGCCCTCCCACTCTCTCTCGTTTATTCAGCGAACAAAACTACGTAACGTGGGCTCTTTCCGTTTAGAGGCAGTGAATAGACTTTCTTATGTTTTCTTGGGGGATCCCTTGCATGACCAAGTCCAAAGTGGAACATACTTCGACGGTCCTGTTCAAGCATTGGTGCATAACAGGAGGCTATCTCAGCATATTACCTTTCCTGTAGTTCTTTAATTTAGGAGTTTCTGATTTTAGGATAGTAGCTTCGGTAGATAGGGTAAGCACTCATTTCATTCTTGCTTACTTTCATTCTGTTATGAGAGAGAGCTGCTATACGTATATTCTCTTTAGACCAATGACTGTCCGCTGGAAAATACAAAGTAGGATTCATCCGTATGGTGAATGAAAGAACTTTCATTGAATGAGTTGCCGCTGAACCTCCTGGTCTTTAAGAGAGTCAAGGTTGTATGTATTACTGGATTAATTAGAATTAATAGTAATAGAAACATGGGTCCACGTAGACTATTCATAGGAGGTATGCTAATCAATGCTCTACTGATGTAGATAGTGTTACTGAAGCTTTTGCTAGATATGTTATTGGCTTAACTGGCTTTAAACCCTCCCACCAGATAAAGGAATGGAATTTCAAGTACAAGTAGTCGTCTACACTTAAAAGCTTTCTTGTCTTCATTGATCAACATTTAGTTTGGCCTAAGATTTTCTAAGTTTGACGCATCACTTACTTTTCATCATTGTGGGTCCATAACCATTTTACTACCTATTTATGTGGTTGATATCTTGATCACTGGCATAATCACTCAGCCCTTAAGGATGCAGCTTCTACGGATTGAGGTTATTCCCGCTAGAATGGGCCAGGTGGGATGGGTGAGCGGTCGAGCATGCAAAGGCGCAAGTCGAGCAAGGTATCTGAACTGAAATGTAAAAAAGCATGCAAAAGAAAAGGTCGGCTTTTCTTTTTGCTAACGATTCCAAAGATTCTATCACCGAACATCGAATTCTTGGCGGGTCTTTCCTTCATCCCTTCCTTGCCTCATCTCCCTAATCTCTCCTATAAATAACAAGGCCCTTGCGCAAGTGTTTAGCAATTGAAGACAAGATTCGAGTGGTGTTCAGCCACTTGACTGTAAGGAGAGGGGAGTTCAACCACTTGATTGTAAGGAGAGGGGCTGTTGCTGTAGTTTCGCCGCTGGCATTGTAATTCTCGCACGTTTTTAGAGCGGATAAGAGGTACTTTTCAGCATAAGAGCACGGTAGTCACGCCTCCCATCTCATTCTCTGGTCACGTATTCGTCCTATCTATTGTAGTTCTCGCTCATGGATGCTTCTATTCGCACTTAGTCAATTTTCAACGAAAGATGCAAGAAGACTCTACAGGCGCAGGAGTGAAGTGATCCCCACCCGGGAATCACGAACGGATCTATCCTTCTTCTCTAAAAGTAAGGGACTAGGGCTCTCAAGTCAGCCTTTCTCTAAGGCTAAATAGCTAAATATCCCTGCTCACAGTTCTGTCTTGAACTTTTTCTTTACTGTATTATTCTCCTAAATAAAGAGTGAAGTGATTCCAGGGCTGGGATCACGAACGGGGATCTAAATAGAAAGAAGGCCAAGGAAAGAGATAGATAACATCTTGACCAAATTCCAATCCTCATGATTTGAAAAAGAAAAGGAGTGGAGTTTCAAGAACGAGAATCATATATTTTCTCATTTCTTTTTCGTAGTAAGAAGACACTAAGACGCACCCACTACACACCACACACTTAGACGACTAGCATGGTCCTTTCCCCATCGAAGAGCCACGTATCTAGGGTTGACCACATCATCACTGTTTTATCAAGGTGTGGCCACGGTCTCAATTGGGTCATTGTTTAGTATGCCCAAGCTTGACAAAAGCTGTGGATATTTTGAGTCCCTCAGACCGCAACTCCCTTATGAGTTGGAAGCCAAGACAAAGGGATTCCACTTCATAGGTACCGTTCATGTCACAGTAAGGCTCGCTCAGAACACATACGAAGCTTTTATTAGAAAGAAAGGAAGAGAACAAATAGGAGTGCTCCACTCCGAAATAGAAGGAACAGAAAGAGCAGGCGGCATCTCTCGTCGTCTTCACGGAATTTATTAATCTGAATGAGTGAAAAAAGAGAGCCGAACTCTCTTTGTTTCGGGATCAGAAAGGTCTGCTGATCAGGATCAAAGATGGCTGCCTAGTGGTGATGAGCCCACTAGGAAGACCCGCCTTTCAGGAAAAAAAAAGATAGAACGAATGATGAATTTCTCTCAGAATTTCTCAATTTTGCTGGAGAGGCCAAACAAGCATTGCGGTTTGACAGAGCATTCCTTCCATCTCTCAATGCTTTGGCGACCCCGAAACTAGAATTAGCAGCAGATTTCTTGATCACAACCAGGGTCAGCTCTAGGCTAGCAATTAGCGAACCTGAGACAAAAGGTAGGCTACTATGCAAGAAAGCCTAGTTTAAGGAGGACGGAAGGTAGAGCGTGGAGCATTTTCTTATTATGTACTTCATTTTGGCTAAGTCTTTTCTTTTTCCGGATAGCTCTAGCCCTAGTAGAGGTCCGAGTAGACTAGATTATAAGGGCCAGCGTCCAAGGACCTACCAGACCACTGATCTAACTTAAGAACTCAATGTCACAAATAGCAATAAGAAGGGGAAGGGCCAGGCCTTCTTGAAGCTATATGAAGGTAGGGCCTGTTCGTGAGAGATTCCCATGATCTTCTTCTTGGTGGTATGGCTCCAAAGGCCAGGCCTTTCCTCTGCAAGCCTATTAAGCTAAGTAAGCCAGGTCATTACTTAAGTTAGCCTTCACTGGCTAGACCTCCGAGAGGATTCCAATCTTTCTTTCTTCTATGTTTATTGTATTTTTGACAGAAAGGCAGGAATGCCAAGGATTCCCCCCTTCCTCTTCCATGAATGGGAGGACTGTCCATCCCCTATCTATTCATCGGGCTTTGGCACGCACTCTCTAGGGCCGGAATACCTGGACCTCGGGTTAGAAGGTAGATTGTCCTTCTCCAGTCAATTGCTTTTCTTTGAAGGCTAGAAGCATCCTTAGGTCATTGAGGATGGTCAAAGCAATGGAGTTTTCCAAGGGGAGCAAAGAATTCCACTCCTTGATTAGGAGATTACAGCCATGATTATGAATAAGCCGTGAATATGAATAGTCAGGAGCGAGGTTACGAGCTGGCAGAGACATAAAATCTGGGCACTGCTGACTAGTTGAAGGTGTGCTCATTCCTCGAGAAAGGAAATAAAGAAGAGGATTCTTGGGTAGTTTATCAGAAGGTTCATCGCACAGCTCACTCCCTTTTGCGAGCCCATTTTCAAGCTCTTGAGGAAGAAGAAAAGGAGTAGAACGATGCCATATACTGATTATGCAGAGTGCTTTCGATAAGATTAAGACCTATCGGTCTTGGTACTTTTTTTATTCAGGGAAGACCCATCTTGCTATACCTCTCGGTCACGGAAAAATCCATGAGATGCGTCTTAGGCCAGCATGATGAAAGGGGAAGAAAGCAAAGATTACTACCTGAGAAAGAAGCTGATGGACTACGAGTCGTCATATTCGACCTTGGAAAAAACGTGCCTCGCCTTGGTGTGGGCTAGGCAGAGGCTCCAACATTACCCTCAAGGCCTATTCCCTTCTCGTATTGGCAAGGATGGATCTAAAAATTTGTTTGAAAAGCCGACACTCACTTGCCATCCACACTCAAACCTGTCCAACAATTAAATAAGAACATTAGGTTCTCTATACACTCACGAAGCACTAACTTCAAATAAGTGACCAGATAGTGCGAAATGAAAACCAATGCAAGGCAAGAACCTGATTATCAACGCTCTGCTAATAGACCCCCTTCTTTGAACATAGATCTGAACTCCCACTCTGAATGGTTACTGTACAAGTATTGGTTGTCTTTCGAACATCGGAACTCGAGTACAAGCCAAGGAGAAAGACTGCCATCTCAGGCATACCATCGACAGAGTAAGGAAAGGACAGGCGAAAAGCGCGCTAATCAAATCTTATCCCTTCTTAGTCCCAGCTAACCAAGTTCATTCTAGCTCCCCACGAGCTCATAGTCGTTAAGAGGAAGAAAATCTTATTCCATCATTTCCAGGGGAAAGCGAACTCAAGTGAAGTTAAGACGATTCTGGTTCGCACCATTTCTACCGGACATTCACTACCAGTCACTCTTAAATCTACCTGGTATGGACTGCTAAATCGATTCTGATTAAAAATTCCTCTCTGAAGCCCGTGTATATAAGTCAAAGAGGTGACTTTCACAGGTCCGATTGCTCTTTGCCTTCAAATGGAAAGTTAGCTCATAGGGCTTTTCTGGTACTCTGCGGAAGATGCGTGAATTGGCTCATTGAACCGATCTTGCTTAGCGCAGGTGACCATATTATAATTGAAGATAAGCACCTAAAATAAGAGAAGTGGGGGCGTTCGGGACCTATTATATTAGAGGAACCAACCTCAGAAAACCTGACCAAAAGATAGCTAAGTTCCCGTCACTAACCTTACTTCGGACTGTGTGGCTGATCTGCTAAGAAAGGACAGTAAGGCAAAGAGAAAGTACCACTTTTCTTAAGTTAAGATTAATCTAATCTATTGAAGAGTCAAGGTTTCCAAGGAGCATGGATGAGGCAAAGCATCGATCCAACTACATACTAACGGAAAGACATTACGGGCGGTCGTATCCCATCGTATTCACGTATCAATGCGTAAGTGGTCATATAATAGTTGCGTCGTTGATCCTAAAGACTTATGGCCGAAGGTTCCCAGTGCGTTGTAATAGCCTACTAGTATATAAGCACACCGTGCTCTAGGTTGGTTATGCCTATGAGCATAAAGAAGGAAGTCTGCGCCAGAGATCCCTCTACACAAGATGTCATGTAGAACCATCTTGTGGTCATTGAGTATAGGATGGTCAACTTCTACTTCCTTCCTTGTAGAAGTGAAGGTTGGCAATGAAGACCCATTAAGTATACCAATGTTAGCGAATCGGATTATTCAAAAGAAGAGTCTGTAGAGGCAGCAAATCTAGTTTCTAAATAAGTTAGAATCTTAGCAGAAGCTCTTCCTTTGACAGTTATTCCTATGTCAGCTACTACTTTGTCAGAGTCTAAGTTCCCTCTATCTTTTGGGAAGGGAGTAGAAGAAGAAGTACTCCTGACTCGGCTACATAAATTATCACATCATCAGAATAGATTTACATTGTTAATCAGATAGAGAAAGATAGTTTTTTGTACTTACCTTCCTACTAATAATAGATATGGTCGATGATGCGATCTCCTTTCCTACCTAATCTAAGACTAATCTTAGTTTACAAGAAGTTTGCTTATGAAAGAAAGTGGACGTTGTTTTTTACTCAGTGAATGTTGCCGAATCTCTCATTCTATAGGAGTAATAAGCATAAAAGGGGATTCTTTAGGCTACTCTGCGGAAGAGTCAACGCGAAATAATTGTAGTATTCAACTTTATATTGTCAATGTTCAATTCTTTGTCTTAGCTTATCTTATTATTCTTGAATTTTCTCGAATTACCTACGATGTTTGAGGGGTTCACTAGATTTTTTATTCCTGCTCCATTTTTGAGAGCTGGGAAAGGTAAAAATTACTATATTCTTTCTTCCCTCTCTTCTTCCTCCATGACATCATACTCGTTTTAACCCAACAAAAAAGGGCAGAGTTCCATTTGGTGGGTGGGTCTAGGGCAAACAAAAGAGATGTGTAGCAGAGGGCAGGTGAGGCATTGTGTCATCGAAGAGAAAGAAATTGGCTCTTCCATTTCCTAGTAGGAGTGCCCCTATGTTAGCAGGACATTTCGTCCAAGAACAGGGTTTGAGTTAGTGCACTAACTACCTTCTTTTTTCTCACCTAATGGCTCTATCTCTGAGGTAACCCAGAGTAGTAGCAACCGATTCTAGTAAATAAGATATTCTTTAATAGAATTGGTTGCTCTTTCTATCTTATTTCTTCTAGAGGAATTGAGTCCTTCATTTCGGTCTAACTTCCTTACTCTACCCCGGTCTCACTCCGAAAATGTACTATCCTAGACCTCTGTCTATTCTGACATTGATAGAAATTCATAGTTCTAGTACTTGCATTGCGGTCCATCCATTAGTTCGATGATACTACAGCTACTACTGCAATAGCAAGAACAACTACTGGAACAAGATTCAACACTATAGTCTCGCCCACAACGAGGAAGTTTGAGATGAATGGGAAAAAGAGAGTCACGAAAATGATAACTAGGAGAGCGGCTGAGGCGATCAAAGAACGAATGGAAGATAAGAGCGTGGGATCAAAGAGAAAAAAATGGTATGAGAAAAGGAAAAGCTATTAATCCACCTCTGAGGTAGAGGTGAAATTTCACCTTTAAGATTTTGATTAATTGAACCTCCCGCCCCTACTTCTACTAAAGCTAGCTCCCCCTTCATCGTCCTTTTTTATTTCTTAGCTGCGACTTCCTCTTTATACACAATTCCTTTTTTATGGGTTGTGTTGTAATAAGAAAGATCTTGATATGACCATACCGATTCTCTCAGTTAACTATTTTGATTCTTTTAGTGCGGGCTAAGACTTTTTGCTTTTATTTCTATTGATTGAGACCTAGCCTCTCTCCGTTGGTTCGCAACCTTGGGGTGATACACTTTTTCCTTAAGGCAGAGGTTTTGCCCCACTGGTAAAGAATGGAACTCCAAAAACATGTACTCCGTCAAAGGCAAAGAGGTTTCAGCAACCCTAGAGCTAGTTCAACTCGAAGACTGTCTTTTTCTCTATACCGAATTCCTAGGAGTCCATAAAAGAAGGCAGTACCAAATAACCTAGAATAAGGAAGTTTTATACCCACTTAAAGGAACTAGCAAAGAAGCAAGATGTACAGTCACCTGGTCTTTAGGATTCTTACGATAGCATGCGGGACTAAGCAGAAATACAACGTGTAGGTAATTCTTTATCCACTCTGCCAGATCAATCACATTTGACACCTAAGGAAGGAGAATTAGTGGCATATCCTTCGAGAAGAGCCCATATTCTTATAGTAATACTATGAGATAGATTAGGAAAGACTTCGTTTTCCTCTAACTCCGGGTCAATGTTTGCATTTAGCTGAGGTAGAAGTTCGTTAGCAAGTGGAAAGTCAAAACGGGGGTCATTCTCTTCTAATTGAACTCCCCCATCTTGTACAGGGGCTAAGATTACTTGAATTCCTTGAAATTCAAGGGTTATATGAGCCTCCTTTTCTTGAAGAAGAGGTGCATCCCCATTTCCTTCCACCTTATTTCTATTTCCCCCTTCGGCCTCTCCCTCTTAGAGTCGTCTTCACTTCTTTTGAGAAGAAGGATGTTCAAGCATAAGGTCATCGTCTCTGTCCTTTTTTTTTTTAATTGGCTTCTTCGATAGAGGCTTATGGATAGAATTTAAAGGGCAGTGAGGATTGCTCCTTGAATCACAGTGGAAAGGAATCTCAATTTCGAACTAAACAACCAACGCGCTTGTTCCGATTTCATTTTTTTCTTCCAAGTCCTTGCAATGAGTTACTTACGGAATCTCAAATCTTGAGGCCAGGCCTCAGATGGATTAGGCGGGGATATGATTTGAACCGATGGCTTAAGTAATTTCTTATTATACAATATCTTCGCCATGGATAATAGGATTCCTCCTGGAAGTGAAGGCAGGAGCAAAGCCTATTGATTCACCAGTTTGCTAACTCCCCATTCTTCAAGGATAAAATAAGATCTCTTGTTTTTCCCACAATCCCTACTAGCGTAGCAATTCTGGTCACTGGTGTGTTGTTCATTCTAGCGATAAGTTCCAACCATGATTCTGAGTCTAAATTCGGTTTTCTATTCTGGAATGAATCTGTTCTAAAGAAAGACCTGCCTACACTGAAGAGGGGCTGGTTAATGGTAATGAATGGTGGTAACGGTCGGGGAAAGCACAACACTCGTTCTTATAGCCCTTGTTGAAGCTAATAGTCTCAAAAGTAAGTGGGGCTACCCCTACCCTAAAATAAGATGGTTCCCACCCTCAGGTCATGGAATAGAGCTAACTATAATGAATAAGATCGAAATTCCTAGTACGAATCATGGACCTGGTTCACGCTTGAAAGCAACTATTCTTCTTCCAATTTAGTACATCAAATTGTGTATACAAAGAAGATTTTGTACTTCTTCAAAGAGATAAAGTCACGCGGCCCGTCAAGATAGAGGCTTCAGTAATTGTTAGAATCCCGGGGAGGCCCAAATTACATAAAGAAAGGAGACTTATTTCAAAGTGGTTCAGGTAGCTCAGTTGGACTGAAAATCCTTGTGTGGTTTGAATCCAAATCCACTTCACAACAAAGAAAGAGAATGCAGGGTAGAGGAATTGGTCAACTCATCAGGCTCATGACCTGAAGATTGCAGGTTCGAATCTTGTCCCCGCATAATCAGTGGAACATTGTTCACCGGGATAGAAGGCCGGTCCTAACCCGTCTAAACAATGGGGCTAGTGTTCAGTCTTTGTTGGTTCCACCTCTTTGTAGGGTGATGACACCAGTAGTTGTTACGCATAGATGACCATTTCTTAGACTATTGAATTCAAACTTAGAGCTCCTATCCTTACAGTCAAGTGACTTTCACTCCTTCTACTCTAAACTACTGTGTGCCTATTTTCCTCTTTTCACAGTCAAAGTCAAAGGTTTGTTGGTGGAAAGATCGGCATGCCTTCTAGTTGTAGTTGATTTTAAGGCCACCTGAACTACCCACAGTCGTCTATATATGGGCTTGCACTCAATAGTCAATCAATTAGTTTTTCCGCTTTCTATCGCACGCTTTAACTATTTGTTTATATAGTGTGTGAAGTCTAACTAATTGAAAGTGACTATGAATTAGTTCCAAGAAAACGGCCGTTCACGTCAGGAATATAGGCCGTTAAGGATGTACTTGCTTTTCCTTTTTTTTTTGTCGAGATTGGGTTGGTGTTCAGTGTACCGCTTGTGACATCGATTCTTTGCAAGCCTACATAGGGTACAAGATCGAAAAGAATGCATTGGATTGATGCCCAGACATTGAGAAGGAAGTACGCTTTCAGAGGCAAAATGCCATGGGGAGATACCGTCTGTGATCCATGGATCTCCGATCGGGAAACCGTATCCAAGCGTTGTGGCTAGTCTGTGCTCTTTAGAATTTTCAAACTTAGTGAACTGAAATATCTTAGTAGCTAAAGTAAGGGAAATCAATCGAGACCCTATTAATAGTGGCAAGCGAGAGCGGATTGTGGGTTTGAAGAAAAACAAACACGAAGCTTCGTTCCTCAGCAAAGTGTTCACTTCTTTTTCGCTAGGTTTCATTCGATTTTTTGTGGATTGGAAAATGGAAAAACCACCAAGCTACAACTTCAAAGCTTACCTTATTTAGAAAAGGAGAAAAGGCTTTTTTATAGATGTTGAGGTTGAGTAAGGGGGGCGGAGCTTGAAGAGCGAAGCGAGCCGCGTTAGCCTAGCAACAATTTTTAGCAGCAAGCTAAGGTCTAACGACCCCCTAACCTAGGTTGGGGCGAAAACTCCAAAATCCAAAATGTTGCTTAGGGTTCCAAACCTTTCTCTAGTAATAAGGTATGCTTTCAAGCCGCCGCCCTTTGAAGGAGCGGGCGTAGTGAACTATAATTGTGAAAAGATTAGAAGATCTAGCCAAAGAAGATGATAGCCCTGTAGATACATTCCCATGGTTCGATCCTTCCCGGTAAAACACAGCGTGTTCAAATTCTGATCGCTTTTATGTGAGAAAGGTGGACCACCCTCTAAGCCTAAGTATTCTTCAATGACCGATAGTGTACAATTACAATGAGGGAAAGGTGAAAAGAACCCTATTTAGGGAGTGCAATAGATAACCTGAGATCCGATGCGAACAATCAGTCGAAGGAGCAAAGCTTAGAGCCTTTACTTTATGTAAAGTACACTCACTCTAATGGCGTACCTTTTGCATGATGGGTCAGCGAGGAAACTCCGAATACAGGCCTAGATCATTTGTACAGACAGAATTTTTGGGTGCTAAGATCCAAAGTTAAGAGGGAAACAGCCCAGATCGAATGCTAAGGTCCCTAAGCAATCACTTAGTGGAAAAGGAAGTGATCGAGTGATGACAACCACAGGTGGGCTTGGAAGCAACCATCCTTTGAAGAAAGCGTAATAGCTCACTGGTCTAGCTCTATGTCTAGCTCACGGGAACCATCTTATTTCAGGGCTCAAGTGATTCACCAAAGCAACGAGACCTTAAAAGCTACTTTTTCAAGTGTTAGTAGCGGAACGTTCTATCAATCGGGGAAGTTTTTGGTGACAAAACCTGGAGATATCAGAAGTGAGAATGCTGACATGAGTAACGAAAAATCCTATGAAAAACACGATCGCCTGCCAGTGGAAGGTTTTCTGCATTCAGTCAATCTACGCAGAGTGAATCGGTCCCTAAGAAACCCCCGAAAGGGCTGGCGTCTGATGGGTACATGAAAGTGATGAAGTTGCTTTAACTACAGAACCATGGCTGTCTATTGGAGAGAATTAGATGATCGATCCGAGGGCTGCCCCATCTTTCCCTTACTCTCCTTTCCCTAATATGAACCTTGAGTCATCAAAGCCTTTCTGACTTGGCCTGGTTCGGTCGCCTTACGTGACTGGAGCTTCAAAAGGCGAAACTCTCGGTCGTAGTTTGGCGACCTATCTTCAGTAGGGGCCTTTAGTCTTTTGATTAGAGTAGGGGTCACGAGAGAGTAGAGTGTACCCCCCTGCCATAGTCACGAGTCTGTTTATAGTCACGACTATTGTCATAGTCAACAAGGTTGAAACTTCCAAGAAAAAACTTCGAATTCGGAGGGCGATCCTCCCGGTGATTTAACTGTACCCCAAAATGACACAGGTGAAAAAGTAGGTATACTAGGGCGCTTGAGAGAACTATGTCGAAGGAACTCAACAAAATGACCCCGTAACTTTGGGAGAAAGGTGCTCTCTTATGTTTTGATTAGGAAAGCGGCACATACTAGGGGGTAGTGAGTGTTTATTAAAAACAAAGGACTCTGCTAAATGGTAACACTATGTATAGAGTCTGACACCTTTCCGGTACTGGAAGGTCGGAAGGAGAAGTGTTATAAGCTTTTAATGGAAGCCCCGGTAAACGGCGGCAGTAACTCTAATTGTCCTAAGGTAGCGAAATTCCTTGTCGAATAAGTAGCGACCTGCACGAATGGTGTAACGACTGCCCCGCTGTCTCCAAAATGGACCCGGTGAAATTGAATTCTCCGTGAAGATGCAGAGTACGAATAGCTAGACGGTAAGACCCCGCGCACCTTAACTATAGCTTCACAGTGACAACCTTAATCGAATGTGTAGGATAGGTGGGAGGTGGTAACACACAACGACCAATCCTGAAAGACCACTCTTTCATCTAAGGATGCCTAACCGATGCACCGATCATTCGGGGGAGGCGGGACACTGCGAGGTGGGTAATTTATCTAGGGCGGATGACTCCTAAAGAGTAACGAAGGTATGCGAAGGTAGGCTCAAGCTAAGATTCTGCTCGTGAGCATAATGGTATTAGCCTGCCTGACTGTGAGACCGACTGGTAGAACAGAGACAAAAGTCAACCATAGTGATCCGGGAGTCCCGTGTGGAAGGGCTCTCGCTTAACGGATCAAAGGTACGTCGGGGATAACAGGCTGATGACACCCAAGAGATCTTATCGACGGAGTCGTTTGGTACCTCGATGTCGACTCATCACATCCTGGGGTTAAAGAAGGTCCCAAGGGTTCAATTGTTCGCTGATTCACGTGGTATGTGAGTTAGGTTTAGAATGTCATAAGATAGTTCAGTTCCTATCGACTATTGGTGTTAAAGGGAGAACTGCGAAGAGCCAACCCTAGCACGAGAGGACTGGGTTGGGCTAACCAATGGTGTACCGGTTGTTATGCCAGTAGCAGTGCCGGGTAGCTAAGTTGGTATGGAAGAACTGATGCGCCGCGGGAAATTTTTCTCTATAAATGTTCTTGGATGAGGTTTTTGAACAGAACTCTGATAGGCGAGAGGTGTAAGCACCGCGAGGTGTGAAGCGATCTCGTACTAAACGAAACAACTTTCACTTTCCATAACAAAAATGAAAGAAAGTCAACCTATTCCTGAAATTGCAGTCAGTCTCGCTACCTCTTTAGTTGTGCCCCTACTTGATCATTCGCAATTACTACGACAAGTAAGTCTCCCCTATCTCTAAAGGGGATTATGTTCTCCACGACTTTCTTATGTTACGGGATCTCGAAGACTGAATTTAGCTGCCAACCCTAGTCAGCAAGCTGAAAAACTTTCTCAAGAACATGGAGAGCGGGGACTCTTTAACCTGACAAAATATAGATAAAGAAATAAAAAATTGGGGGGTCGTGGTCTATGCTGAATTTGTTTCTTAGATAGAATAAATGGAAAATGGGTGCTTGTGTTGTGGCTTTCGTAGTTGCAAGAATAATTTTTTTTCGAGAAAAGGTCCCATTGTTCAATATCATAATTGGGTCGACCAGGCCAGATCATAAGTGAATAGAAAACAAAATGTACATAGTTGTTCCAGCTGAAATACTTGGAATAATTCTACCACTTCTACTAGGAGTAGACTTTTTAGTGCTAGATGAACGTAAAGTAATGGCTTTTGTGCAACGTCGAAAGGGTCCTGATGTAGTGGGATCATTTGGATTGTTACAACCTCTAGCAGATGCTTTGAAATTGAAATATTTATACCAGAGATTGCTTTTAGCTTTATACTAGAGATTGGTATTGACCCGCCTCTACGGGAGGTAGGTGGGGATCAAGAGAAGCAAGGCCGGGCACATCATACTCTTCAGGGATTGTGTCATGTAAATTTTCATAGTGAATTTCTTGCGTATCCACCCTGGAAGCGAGAGCTCGAGGCGGTGGGAAAGAAGAATCAACAAGATAGGATGCTCTGTCCCAACTAACAAGAGTAGGAAGATTCCAGCTTTGAATCTTGTGCTTGACGGTGATCATTCCTGCCACGTCGTAATAGTCTTTAGTGCTTTCTGTTTCGATGGTTTGGAACCCTTCTTACTTTCTTTATTATATCGGGGAATTTTTTCTCTTGGTCCGATAGCTCCATAAAGGGCTGGTATGTGGTGGTAGAGCCTCTAGCACCAATATCGATGAATCAAAGGTTTCTGCTTATAGTATGGAATAGGAAGAGCAGGAATGGAACCGCGATGAGATTCTTTCATACGTTAGTATGGGGTGGGTAGAGTCTTTTGCTCGTATGCTTGGCATTACAATAGTCCCACCAGTCTTCCTTCCTTTTTAGTGCACATGAAACTGAAACCCTAAAAGAGACTACCCACACGGTGATCAAAAGTCTTCCTTCTTTGCTTCACTGTCAATTGATTGGCGCATGAATGAAGCTGTAATGGAGCATGTACGCGACGATCAAACACGGCTTTGCCAGCTGCCCGTGATAGGAAAAAAGAAAACTTGATCAGATAGTTCGTGCGGGGAATTTCCCACCTCGCCTTTGATCTTTCCCTTGCCGTATAGGTAAACCTAGAAGAGCCTCATTGGCCCGACAGCTTACAATCAAACCTTCCATTCTTATGTTTACATCACTTCTCTCTTTCTAGCATTGACCGGATAAAGGTTTCAAATGAGCATCACATGGGGCAGCCATAGATTGAACCGTCCTTCTCGCAGTCAGCTATATAACTCAGGCAGCAAAGGTTGGAGCAGGATGGCAGTTAGTCTTCCTCGTCTCATATGGGAGAGTGGCAGGAATAACTCTTCTAGCATCAATATGGATTGACCAAAGACTGGGTGTAGTCGTCATCATTTTCCATAGTAGTCATCCAATAAGAAAGGGAAGACCACTTAGCGCAGTGGAATAGGAAAGAGAGCGTCGAGCACAACTTTTGTGTCACCAGAAATCCTTTTCCGTTTATTGGGAGACTGAATGAAAAAGTCTTTGTCAAGCAGGCATGATTGTCACGTCGATCGACAGTTGAGAAATACTATCTCTAGGGCCCGCACTTTAGGGCTATCTTTCACCGTTGATAGACATGGTTCAACGTGCCAGCTACGCTTCCTCTTCTAGAACAGTGACAGCCTAGTCTGATTCCCCCTTCCAAAAGTGCCACAGCTCCTTCGATCACAACCACTGAAACTTCGAGGATTGGAAACATCAATCTCATTCTATGCTCTATGCCATCTTCCTTATACTTTGACTATTAATTCATGTTCACAAACCTCCCTCACAAAAGAAAGCGAGAAAGTCATCTTTGCAAACAAAGGCCTTCTTCTTATACTATGGCATCTTGTCCAAAGCGAGCGTTCATGTAAACCCTTTTTCTATTCGGCTCTATCCGTTAATAAGAACAATCTAAATGTGACACTTTCATGATGAAATCCCTGGAATATTTTATACATCAGTCCCCCAGGAAATTAAGCCAATGATTGACTGTCCCTGCCCATTCTAACGGGGCATTCTATTCCTTCAAGTCCCACAGTTCTAAATGTGCCTATTCCTTCGACACATTTCCATGGAAACAGAGGAAAAATAGCATATTCTGCATCAACCTAAGCCCGCTTATTCCGACTAAGTGATCCATTGGCGAAAAGAGGGCCTTCCTCATTCTTGCTTGAATCTCTGTCAAAGAAGCATTCTATTCCGAAAAGGCTTAGGGCTGGGCTAAACCTCCCTCAATGCCATGAAGTCCCAGAGCTCTTATTCCAAGAACTGGTGATATTCCCTTAACTGCAGATTCAATTTAACCTGTTATGAACCCCAAAAACAACAAGGAAGAGAGCACCGTGTACTCAGACTGTCACACCTACAACGAGAGCAGTAAGAGGATATAGTAGAATAAAACTAGCAGTAGATAGGCATTCAGTTATCTTGAAAACCGACTCGTAGTTAGAAATCGGATGCTTCCTCAACAACTATCTTGAGAATGTCCTATCTCTCTCTTCAACGCTTTAAAACGAGCTAGAAGGTTTCTCTTAAAGCAGAAAAATATTAGTTATAGTAGTTTCACCTATTCGATTCGAATGAGTGCCCTCACTTCCTTTCCTTACTACGATATGCCCAAAAAAATGAAAAAGAAAGTGCAACATATCAATGAGCGATTACACAAATTATCAGTGACCTCCTACATAACATATGCGAGCCTTACGTGGACGATTTGGTAGTCATTTCAAAAGAAAGAACTGACCACATAAAAAATTTATGCAAGGTCTTTGAAAGGTTAAGCAAATATCAATTGAAGATGAACCCGAAAAAATGTGCATTCGGTATCGGACGGAGGCCTTAAATCAGTAGGGCAATAGCATAGCTATTATTGACCTGACCCCTATTACATTACTTAAGCCTACGCTTTCTTCAAGATACGGAACGAGCAGCCGAAAATGGCTGTCCCTATTTTATTTTAGATGGAGTCATCTACAGGGATAATAATCTTACCTTTACTTAGAGAGGGGTAGCGGTACCATGCTCTTCCATGCTAGTAGGTTGACTCACCTATGCATCCCTACTAAGGTCTCACAAACGTGTACTTCCTTTATGCATCCAACCGCTTCACTAATGTGAATAGGTTATACTGAAGGGTAGGTTGGTTATATACTCTTATGCGCATTCCTTCTTTGAACCTTTTGGTATGTATTGCCCTCTAACTATAGATCAGATCCACTAGACAAAAAAACTCAATTCCGCACTGTTTCTGAGTCATCAGACTTATCCACCAAGGGATTTGTGGAATTTCTATGGATTGGGTTGGGGGAAATCTACCAAAGCAATGCAGATAGATAGACTCCGTTCCCGCTGCTAAGGGAGAGCAAGAAAGAAAATCAAATGATTATTTTTTAACCAGCACCCTTTTTTGGGTATGAAGGTACTAAGAGTCCTCTCACTACCAACCAGCAGACATCATCTGGCTGGGTCTTGCTGGTATCAAAAACGAGGAAGAAACAACCAAATGGAAACAACAACTAACTATGGTTCTTGGCCCAGATAACGTCCTAGGCGTAGGGGAGATCGGAGCAACAGGGAACGCCTAAAAGACGTTTTTCTTCCTGTGTTGTAGTAAGTAGATTGAGAGGTCATTCCGCCACTTGTCCTGGAATATGGGGAGTATGTTCTCATAAACTCTTGTGTAAATCTGACCCAGCTGGCGAGCGATCCCAGTTTGTGAAAGAGAACAAGACAGCAAGCGAGCATGCTTTCTTCTCCACCAATCACGGAAGTTTAAGGATAACTGTAGGTTGGTGGCTACCTAAGGAAACTTCGATTCGATCCGCCCCCCGGCTGGGAGGCATCTACCTCATCCCGATCACAAGGAGAGGTTCACTATGATGGGGAAACATTTTTTCCCCTTAAGGAAAAAATGAAATGCATAGGGGACCATCCTTTTGTTGCGGCATACTCCTCAGATTTACGGATTCGCAGGGATCCTTAGGCCCTACTTAGTTTCGCAAGCCTCTGTCATTGTCAGTCAAATAATTAGGGCCTTTTAATTTTTGTTTGAATAACCCATTCTCATTATCATTAATTAGTAAAGTAGGCAAACCTATAGGTCCTTAGTAGCGTCGACAAAGAAGAAGGAACTGGTTAAAAGAAAGTGAATCTTTCCATTATTCTTATAATTATATAATAATATAAAATAGAAAGAAATTTATTATTATTATATATATGCCAGCTTGACAAGCAACCCTTCCTCTTGATCTGAGGTGAGAAGAGAAAGATTTATTTTTTATGACTTCCACTTATCAATCCCGACCTTGAAGAGTGACCGATCAGAGCAAGGCCCTATTGATAAATCAAAGAAAGGGTTTATGAGCCCTAGCCCTGTAAGCCCACACCTGTGTAGAGTAAATCGTTCAACACATGCGGCACAAACCCATTTTGAACCTATTGGTCCTAGTATCATAGGCGACCGAACGGCTGCCCCCCCTAATTACTAGACCAACTTGCTATAATAAATCATTAACACCTAGCGAAGATATGGAAAACAAATAAAGTAGCCCTATGTTCGGATCTGACAATACCATACCATAATCAAAAGGTACAATGGCCCGAGCGACCAGACTTAACATAAATGTAGCCACTGCAGCCATTCTAAAAAGGGAAAAATTACCGCTACTTGGTGAAATAGGTTCTTTTAGAATCAATTTCAAACCATCTGATAGAGGTTGTAACAATCCAAACGATCCCACTACATCAGGACTCTTTCGACGTTGCACAAAAACCATTACTTTACGTTCAACTAGCACTAAAAAGGCTAGTCCTAGTAGAAGTGGTAGAATTATTCCAAGTATTTAAGCTGGAACAACTATGTACATTTTGTTTTATTCACTCATGATCTAGCCTGGTCGACCCAATCATGATATTGAAGGAGGGGACCTTTTCTCGAAAAACAAATTCTTGCAACTACGAAAACCACAACACAAACATCCCTTTTCCATTCATTCTATCTAAAAAAAAAAACATTCAGCATAGACCACGATGCCCCCCCCCCCCCATTTTTTCATTTCTTCATCTATATTTTGCAAGGTTAAAGAGTCCCCACTCTCCATGTTCTTGAGAATGTTTTTCAGCTTGCTGACTAGGATTGGCAGCTAAATTCAGTCTTCAAGACCCCATAACATAAGAAAGCCGTGGAGTGCATAAGCCCCGTTAGATTCAGGGGCAACTTTCTTTTGGTAGTAATTGTGAGTGAGAAAGTAGGGGGCAACAACTAAAGTGGTAGCGAGACTGACTGCAATTTCAGGAATAGGTTGACTTTCTTTCATTTTTGTTATGGAAAGTGAAAGTCGTTTCGTTTACTACGAGATTGCTTCACACCTCGCGGTGCATACACCTCTCGCCTATCGATGTTCTATTCAAAAACCTTGTATGAGAACTTGTATAGAGAAGGATTTACCGCGGCACAATAGTTCTTCCATACCGACTTAGCTGCCCGGCGCCGCTACTGGCATAACAATCGGTACACCATATGTTAGCAAAACCCATTCCTCTCATACTATGGTTGGCTCCCCGCAGTTCTCCCTTTAACACCAATAGTAGATAGGAACTGAACTGTCTCATGACGTTCTAAACCCAACTCACGTACCACTTCAATCGGTGAACAACCAAACCCTTGGGACCTTCTTCAACCCCAGGATGTAATGAGTCGACATCGTGGTGCCAAATGACTCCATTCATAAGAGCTCTTGGGAGTCATCAGCTTGTTATCCCCAGCGTACCTTTGATCCATTGAGCGAGGGTCCTTCCACACGGGACTCCAGGATCACTATGGCTGACTTTTGTCTTTGTTCGACCAGTCGGTCTCACAGTCAGGAAAGCTTATACCATCACGCTCACGAGCAGAATCTTAGCTTGAGCCTACCTTCGCACACCTCTGTTACTCTTTAGGAGGCATGTAACCCAGATAAACTACCCACCTCGTAGTGTCCTGCCTCCCCCCAAAAGGATTGGTGCAGCGGTTAGGCATCCTTAGATGAAAGAGTGGTATTTCACGATTGGTCGTTGTGTGTCACCACCTCCCACCTATCCTACACATTCGATTAGGGTGTCACTGTGAAGCCATAGTTAAGGTGCACGGGGTCTTACCGTCTAGCCGTTGGTACTTCGCATCTTCACAGAGAATTCAATTTCACCGTGTTCATGTCGGAGACAGTGGGGCAGTTGTTACACCATTCGTGCAGGTCGCTATTTATGCGACGAGGAATTTTGCTACCTTAGGATAGTTAGAGTTACTGACGTCGTTTACCGGGGTTTCCATTCAAAGCTTATAACACTTCTCCTCCCGACCTTCCAGCACCGGGCAAGTGTCAAACTCTATACATCGTGTTACCACTTAGCAGAGTCCTGTGTTTTTAATAAACAGTCACTACCCCTGGTATGTGCCTCTTTCCTAATCAAATGATAGGAGAGCACCCCTTCTCCAAAAGTTACGGAGTAATTTTTCTGAGTTCCTTCGACATGGTTCTCTTAAGCACCATAGTATACTCTACTTGTTCACCTGTGTCAGTTTGGGGTACGGTCAGTTCACCGGGAGGATCGCCCTTCCAATTCGAAGTTGTTTTCTGGAAGTTTTAACCTTGTTGACTATGACAACAATCACGACTATAAACAGACTCGTGACTATGGCAGGGCGGTATGCTCTGCTCTCTCGCGATCCCTACTCTAATCAAAAGACTAAAGGCGCATAGTGAAGATAGGTCGCCAAACTACGACCGAGAGTTTGGCCTTCTGAAGCGCCAGTCACGTAGGGCGACCAGTCCAGGCCAAGTCAGAAAGGCTTTGATGACTCGAGGTTCATATTAGGGAAATGAGAGTGAGGGGAAGAGGGGGCAGCCCTCAGCCCGACCATCCAATTCGCTCCAACAGACATGCATGGTTCTGTAGTCAAAGCAACTTCGTCACTTTCGTGTACCCATCGGACTGCAGCCCGTTCGGGGGTTCCTTAGGGACCGATTCACTCTGCGTATATTGACCGAACGCAGAAAACCTTCCACTGGTAGGCATTTGTGTTTTTCATGGGATTTTTTGTTACTCTTGTCAGCATTCTCACTTCTGATATCTGCAGGTCTTGTCACCAAAAACCTTCCCCGATTGATAGAACGTTCCGCTATTGACACTTTAAAAATCAACTTTAAAGGTCTCGTCGCTTCGGTGAATCACTTGAGACCTAATACATTTTTAGTGCCATAGAGCTAGACCAGTGAGCTATTACGCTTTCTTCAAAGGATGGCTGCTTCCAAGCCCACCTCCTGGTTGTCATCGCTCGATCACTTCCTCTTCCACTAACTGATTGCTAAAGGACCTTAGCATAGGATCTGGGCTATTTCCCTCTCGACTTTCGATATTAGCACCCAAAAAGTCTGACTGTACAAATGATCTAGGCCTGTATTTGGAGTTTCCCTAGGGTTGGTAAGGCGAAATGAGGCCACCCTAGCCCATTGAGTGCTCTACCTCGGGCCATCGACATCATACGCTCTACTGAAATAGACTTCGCGGAAAACCAGCTATATCCGATCGTGGTTTGCCTTTCACCCCTAGCCATAAGTGATCCCCGTATTTTGCCACATACGTGGGTTCGGTCCTCCAAGGCCTGTTAGAGCTCTCTTCAACCTTCTCATGGCTAGATCGATCGGTTTCAGGTCAAATAGGAAGAACTAGAAGATTCCACCTCAGGAAAGCGCCTACACCCAATGGCATAAGCCGCTGTTCCCATTTCCTTACTGACCCATCATGCAAAAGGTATGCCATTAGAGTGAGTGTGCTTTACATAAAGTAAAGGTTATAAGCTTCGCTCCTTCGACTGTTTTTTTGCATCGTATCTCAGGTTCTCTATTCCACTCCCTAAATAGGGTTCTTTTTCCCTTTCCCTCATGGTACTTGTACGCTATCGATCATTGAGGAATACTTAGGCCTAGAGGGTGCCCCCCCATTTGTCACGTAAAAGCAATCAGAATTTGAACACGCCGCGTTTTATTGGGAAGGATCGAACCATGGGAACTAATCTACTTGGCTATCACCTTCTCTAGCCAGATCTTCCAATCTTTTCACAATTATAGTTCACTGCGCCCGATCCTTTAAAGGACGGTGGCTTGAAAGCTTACCTTATTATTAGAGAAAGGTTTGGAACCCTAACCAACATTTTGGATTATGGAGTTTTCGCCCCAACCTAGGTTAGGGGGTCGTTAGACCGTAGCTTGCTGCTGAAAAACGTTGCTAGGCTAGCGCGGCTCACTTCACTTTTCAAGCTCCGCCTCCTTACTCAACCTCAACATCTATAAAAAAGCCCTTTCTCCTTTTCTAAATAAGGTAAGATTTGAAGACGTAGCTTGCTGGTTTTTCCATCATCCAATCCACAACAAATCGAATGAAACCTCACGAAAAAGAAGTGAACACTTTGCTGAGGAACAAAGCTTCAGGTTTGTTTTTCATCAAACCCCCAATCCACTCTCGCTCGCCGCTACTAACGGGTTCTCGGTTGATTTCCCTTCCTTTAGCTACTAAGATGTTTCAGTTCGCTAAGTTTGAAAAGTCCAAAGAGTGCAGACTAGCCACTACGCTTGGATACGGTTTCCCGATCGGAGATCCGCGGATCACAGATGGTATCTCCCCATGGCCTTTCGCCTCTGAAAGCATCCTTCGATCTTGTACTCAACCTCAACATCTATAAAAAAGCCCTTTATCCTTTTCTAAATAAGGTAAGCTTTGAAGCCATAGTTTGCTGGTTTTTCCATCATCCAATCCACAACAAATCGAATGAAACCTCGCGAAAAAGAAGTGAACATTTTGCTGAGGAACAAAACTTCGGGTTTGTTTTTCTTCAAACCCCCAATCCACTCTCGCTCGCCGCTACTAACGGGATCTCGGTTGATTTCCCTTCCTTTAGCTACTAAGATGTTTCAGTTCGCTAAGTTTGAAAAGTCCAAAGAGCACAGACTAGCCACTACGCTTGTATACAGTTTCCCGATCGGAGATCCATGGATAACAGATGGTATCTCCCCATGGCCTTTCGCCTCTGAAAGCGTCCTTCCTTCTCAATGACCGGGAACCCATCCAATGCATTGTTTTCGATCTTGTACCCTATGTAGGCTTGCAAAGCATAGGCGTCACAAGCGGTACACTGAACACCAACTCAATATCGACGAAAAAAAGGAAAAGCAAATACATCCTTAACGGCCTCTATTCCTGACGTGAATGACTGCTTTCTTGGAACTAATTCATAAGCACTTTCCATTAGTTAGACTTCACACACTATATAAACAAATAGTTAAAGCATGCGATAGAAAGTGAAAAAATGAATTGATTGACTATTGAGTGCAAGCTCGTAAATAGATGACTATGGGTAGTTCGGGTGCGCTTAAAGTCAACTACAACTAGAAGGCATGTCGATCTTGCCACCAACAAACCTTTGACTTTGACTGTGAAAAGCAGAAAATAGGCACACAGTAGTTTAGAGTAGAAGGAGTGAAAGCCACATGACTGTAAGGAGAGGAGCACTAAGTTGGAATTCAATAGTCTAAGAAATAATCATCTGTGTGTAATAGCTACTGGTGTCATCACCCTGCAAAGAGATGGAGCCAACCAAGATTGAACACTAGCCCCATTTTTTAGACGGTTTGGGACCGGCCTTCTATCCTGGTTAAGAATGTTCCACTAATTAGGCGGGGACAAGATTCGAACCTACAATCTTCAGGTCATGAGCCTTATGAGTTGACAAATTACTCTACCCCGCATTCTCTTTCTTTGTTGTGAAATGGATGTGGATTCGAACCACACAAGGATTTTCACTCCAGCTGAGCTACCTGAACCAATTTGAAATAAGTCTCCTTTCTTTATGTAATTTGGCCCGCCCCGGGATTCTAATGATGACTGAAGCCTATATCTTGTGGGACCGTGTGACTTTATCTCTTTGAAGAAGGACGAATTCTTCTTTATATAGACAATTTGATGTACGAAATTGGAAGAAGAATTGTTGCTTTCAAGCGTGAACTAGGTCCAGGATTCAGACTAGGAATTGCTATTTTATCCGATGCAGTTAGCTCTATTCCCTGACTTGAGGGCGGGAACCATCTTTTCTTAGGGTAGGGGTAGCCCCACTTACTTTTGAGTCTATCAGCTACAATAAGGGCTACGGGAACGAGTGTTGTGCTTGCCCCGACCGATACCACCATTCATTACCGTGAACCAGCCCCTCTTCTGTATAACAGGTCTTTCTTTAGAACAGATTCATTCCAATACAGAAAACTCAATTTAGAATCAGAATTACGCTTGGAGACTATTGCTAGAACGAACAATACACATGTCGCACCCTTTCTTTCTCGCAAAATCGGGCTTCGACGTCGTGACAACTTCTTTTAAAGGAAGGGGTGTTAAAAGAGAGAGTCGCCACCTAACGGATTTAAGGTGCGTTAGGGCACCTATTTGATGATAACTCTGGTTTAACCAGTTGAGTCACCAAAGATCGGGTAAGGGCTCAAATTACCTTGAGGAGAAGGTGTTAAGCACTCCTCGAGGTCCACAACGGTGGGTCCCGGCAGAACTCGAATTATATGAATTAGTCTAAGCAAGGAGAAGAGACAAAATTGGGCAAATAAAATAGAATGATTAACTTGAAAACAAAGGTGGGGGTCCTAGGTTTTTTTAGCCTAAAGGATCACCCCGTGCAACATAAATAATACTTCGTAACTCCCTTAAGATGGGGTGTTACTCATATTATTCAGCGGGCACAGACTATCATCTCCTGTTACCTGATTACTATCTTTAAGTAGTTCACCTAAAGCGCCCTAGTCAATTCTAGTTGTACTTTATGCGTGCACTACACGTCCCATGCCTATGGTCCAGGAGGCATTTGGACCTCTATTTCAGGGTGGTTCTAAACTTTTGATTTGGTTGCTCTAAAGAGAAAATACTAGGCGACAAGCAAAATATTTAGGACTTTCATGTATAGGCAAACAAGGGCTCAAGTTGGCCTCCGCTCTTAGGAAAAAAATGCACGCGAACTAACTAACATTGACAGTTGCAGATTTTAATAAGTTAAGGTTGCAGAACGCTATAGGCAGGATCTCTATGTGATTCCAGATTTTATAAGCGGGCAACTTCATGTGTAAAAGCCTTTCTTTTAATACAATTTCTAAAGCCTATATAGTTGCCTACTGATTATAAGCATAAGAGATTAAACATATAGGCATGATTTCTAGGTGATTCGCGTAGTAACTAACTATGGTAATCATAAGAATATGTTCAGAATTGCTGAATCGAGTCCTATAGGCATGATTTCTAATAATGGTTAAAAGAAACGAGAAGGACAATGATCAAGACTGATTTAGACCCTATAGGCATGATTTCTATAATTAAATATAGTTTTTTTTAGATCCTATAGGCATGGCATCTAATTTGTAGATTAAGCCGTATGTAAACAGAATCCTATACGCACATTGCGATATTAATCATTCAATACCCTATAGGCATGGTTTCTACTAGGTAAAAGTACAACACATTTGGACCAAATAGAGAAACTATAGGCAAGATTTCTAACACACATTTGAGCAAGATAGAATACTTATAGCAAGGATTTCTATAATAACTGAAAAGTAACACATTTTGAGTAAAATAGAATACCTATAGGCATGATCTCTAACACATGACAGCGGAACATGTTTGAACATAATAACACAGTTGAGTTAAGTGATGAACCTATAGGCAGGATTTCTACCCCTCTCAATGCAAGTGTAAGATAAATCCTATTTCCCAATTTTACTAATACCCCAAAATATTATTACAATAATTATTACAAACCCAGAATGAATAGCATGAATTACATAGGAGAATAACTATAGGGAGCCTACAGCAGGCCCAAAATACACCTGGACAGGCATGGCCTTTACAACAGTCTCCAAGTTACACACTCATAGACATACAGCAGCCACGAGTTGAATGATTCACCCAGTGAGCACAAGATAGAGTTGAGCATTATAGAACCAAGGCCCTAGTGTGTCAGAGTTCCCAAGGGCTTCAAGAACACAGGGCAGTGCTCACACTAGGGTGGTTAACAAGAATAGTTCAGAGGAGGGATTAGGGACCAAATCCTAGTGTGTCAGAGTTCACAAGGGTCTCAATTGGACCCTGAGCAGTGCTCACGCTAGGGATACAACACTAAGGGATACAAATAGATTCAAGTTGAGCACATAAAAACAGTAATAGAACATGCTTGGTTTTAAAAACAGACTTTAGCAAAGTTTCAAAAGATCAAATTAAACACACAATACATATCTTACCAAGACAGGTTTGCAGGATTGATGTGCACAGACTTATGGTAAAAAGTTCAGATTATGCTAAATGTAGAATGCTAGTATCACAAGAAGTAATCATATCAATCAGAACTTAACAGGATACGGGCAATTACTGGGGAAGTAAAGACATGGTGAAAACAGGATCAAAACATGCTGCCTGTCATCACAGAAAATTCAGAAACAGACTTGTGCTATATACTTATATACTCACACCTAGTCAAGTAATCCATAGAAAGGGGGTATGGGAGCATGTTCAAATAGCAATTTTAAACAGTAAAAAGATGGCTATCAGTAACACATAGGCTAGGCAGACTTTAAAAAAGAAATTAATCAAATTAAAGTAGGTCTAAACATGTCTGAAACTACAAGCGTAATGACATTTTAGATTAGAAAGGCCTAGAATTGAAGTAAGACAGTTAGAATTGCATACGAACACAACCCAGAAACATACTGAACAACAATCTTCATAAGTGAAAACACATGCTAATGACAGGTAAGTAGAAATGAAATGACAAAGGTTTGGTAACTCACCAGTCAAGCAAAAACAAGAAAGAACGGATGTCCATAGTGTTATGAATATCAACAAAAGAACAAGAACTCAGAATTTCTAGCCTTGGCTTTCAGCCGGCCAGGAACCAAAGTGCAGAATAAGATTATTAAAGAGCAAAGAGCACACAACTTTTATTTTTTAGTAATTTTTCTTATTGATTCCGGAATGTCTTACAAGGGGAGTGGGGAGGGGTTTATATAGCAGTAGAAATCAAACACCGAAACAAAGAAAATCATCAGTCAAACACTAGAAAGGAAAGCAATCGAAATCAGTAAGGAAAAGAGAAAATTTCAAAACCTTAATTTTAGGTAAAGTACACAAATCGGCAGAAATCTAAAATAAATAAAAGGTAAAAATCACATGTTGCATAGAATAAGATGAACATAGACAGAAATACCTTTTAAAATCAAAGAATCGAACCAGATTTGGTTCGATTTAAAAGAATCTGAAACCCTAATTTTAGGGTGAGTAGGAGTCACAGAAATACACAGAGATTTATACCATAAAAGAACAAGAATGAACATAGACGAAAAAGGTCAAGGAACTGAACCAGCTTTGGTTCGAAGTTGATGAGATCTACTTGCCATGTTTAGGTAAGTGGTATAGAGAAAGGGTCCAGTACCGAGGGGGAGTCGAATGTGGCAAGAAATAATCATATAATCCCATGTCCGGTGGGATTATGAGAGAAATTTGGAGGGAGACGACTAGGGTTTGTGCAGAGAGAAGGGGGAGGTTTGAGTGCATTCAAAGGTGGCGGGTGGTGAAGAGTGGTTATGGTTAGGGGAGTATTAGGTTAATTAAAAGGGACGGGGTAATATGGGTCGTTGATATCGGAGATCAATGGCCATGATTAGTTGCGGGTTCTGGGTCAGGTTGGTTAATTGGTTGGGTTGGGAGTTATTTGGTTTGGGCTCAGAGGTTATTGGGCTGGGATTGGGTAGTTTAGGTCCAAAACTAAGGTAAATTTGGGGCCAGATTTTAAATACCCAGTGTTTAATAAATAAATAATTTATAAAAGTAATTAATAAATATCAAAAATATAAATTGTGCACTAAGATGATTAAAAATAATTGATTAATATTATAAAAATATAAAGAGTCATTTTCTGCATAAATAAGGTAATTATACATGCATATGGTCTATTATTGCAAAATGTGCAATTTGGCCCTAAAAATGCAAATGCAATTATGATATATGCATTGAAAATATTTAAAACCTCATATTGGTATAAATGATAAGTTTATATGATTAAATCATCGTACAAATAATTTGTAGGGTAATTATAGGATATTTATATAATACATAAATAAAATGATTTAAAGCCTCTAAAAATTATAAAACATAATTATGAAAAATGCTTGTATATGCTTATAAACTAAATGATGATGCATACGTACTATATTGAAAGTATATATATATATATATTTGAAAATATGAGGGAAAAATCGGGTATCAACAACTGCCCCTCTTTACTTGGGAAGGATAAAAGAGTTGTCGGATAAAGAAATGATGACCGATTTTGACAGAATGGGGTGATTTTGAATAATATATGCTGAACCCTGGTTTCTGAGCTGCCTACATATCCCTGGTTTTACAGGAATCAGGCCACGTGTAGTCCTGGATCCAACGGTGGAATAAACCGATGGAGTTATTGTAAGAACGGACAGGATATTCTGGATAGGACGATAACGGGATTGTAAACGGATGTATCTGGGAATGGTTATGGATATTTGAATTCTTATTAGATGGAAATGGGTAACAGACGGTGGTTGGTTATGTTTGAAATAATTGTTGGACATGAACGTTGAATGGAAATCGAAGCGAAAATTGCTCCAGTTAAGAGAACGGTTAATTCTTCAATCACCCGAAAACTCAAAATACGATGCATACAAATACATATAGATTATTGCATAAATTTAAGCATGATGCAAATTCCCTCTGGACTATGGAGATCATCTTTGGACGGTGAGGATGATGTCCTTGGCAATGAACTGTGAGATAGGGGATTCGCAGGCCATGAAAAGATGTTATCGGGCTATGAAGATAATGCCTCCGAACTATGATGCCTTTGAATAATGATGTGCGATATTGAGAGATCCTCAAGCCATGGCATGGTATCTTCTAGCTATGACCGTGCCAGGTGTATTCATACCCAAGCCCAAAAGTTGTGCCATGACGCTTTAGCTGTATGGGTTTGCTGATCCCCTGGAGATTCTTATCGATACCTTTGCCAGGGTCATACCCTATCCATGCCAGTATTCCTTCGATCTTACTGATCCAACATTTGTCCTTTTCAATTGTGTTGACGCGCTCGATACGATGGTATGTTTCTCCACCCAACTTCCTTCTATTCTCGATGACCGAAACAATTTTACTTGTGTAAATGGGATTACTTCTGTACCCATGGATGATCACTTCTTGATGGTTCCACTCGATCTTCACGACCTGATGTAGAGTAGAAGCTAAGGCCCCAGCGGCATGTATTCAAGGTCGTCCCAACATTAGGTTGTAGGTAGCAGATATGTCCAACACTTGAAACTCAACATCAAACCAGGTTGGGCCCATATGTAGGCTGAGGTAGGTTTCCCTAATTGTGGCCCTTTGAGACCGATCAAATGCTTTCACATTCATACTTACTGCTCGTATCTCGTGCAGACCTTTACCCAATCTTTTCAGAGTAGTTAGTGGACATATGTTAAGACTCGATCCCAGATCTATCAGGACTCTGGCAATGAATGTATCCTCAAACTGCACTGTGATATGTAGTGCCCTGTTGTGACCTAGTCCTTCTGGTGGTAGCTAGTCTTCATGAAAAGTGATCTTGTGATTTTCCAACACTTGTCCTATCATATTGACCATCTCTCCATTGGTAATGTTGTTGGGTACATAAGCCTCATTCAACACTTTCATTAACGCATTCCTGTGTGCCTCAGAATTATGCAGTAGTGATAGAATGTATATCTGAGCAGGGGTTTTGTTCAAATGATCAACCACAGAATACTCCAAAGATCATCTGGGCCAGTTTCAATGATGGGCTACATAGAAGAGGCTTCTTTACTTGTTCCCCCCAAATTCTCGGGCGTGTAAACCCTACCAGTTCTAGTCATACCTTGTGCTGTACTAGTTTCTTCCATTTTCCCCTTTCCTTTCCTTCTTGCTTCTGCAACATAATCCCATGGTATAGCATTAGACTTATAAGACGGCGTAGGTGCTACCATCACGGTGAAGGGTGTTTTTACTTCAACCTCAAATGGAGTTGGTGTAGCTACCTCAACTTCAATTGGTTCCTGAGTTTGTACTGTGATAAGTGCGAGAGTGACTGGAGATGTTTCAGGATTATCCCCTTCTCGAATGAGTCTAATTGACCCCTATGAGTCCCACTATTGATCGGTCTCTATCATGTTTAACCCTCCGCCCCTATGATCCATGAGAGGATTGTTACGGACATTGGGCGCAGCCTCCTTTGCATGTATTACTTTGGTGTCCATTAATGTCTGAATCTTATCCTTCAAAGTACGACATTCATCAATAGTATGACCTTTCATGCCTGAGTGATAGGCACATGTCTTATTTGGATTGACCTATTGAGAGGACGTTTCTATGGCGACAGCGGGAATGGGAGTGATATAACCGGCAACCTTTGATCTCTCATACAGATGGTCTATAGGTTTAGTAATTGGGGTGTATTGTTTAGGCGGTCTGTGGTCGAACTTTGGTCTCGGTATTTGTTAGTTTTGGTGGGCTGGTGGTGAGTGGTAGTATGCGGGTTGGGTGTTAAAGGTATGGTAAGTGGTGGTAGGTTGTCGGTATCTGGAAGGTGAAGGCTAATATGTGGGTGGAGGTGTTTCGTATGTGAGAGGAGACTTCATATGGTGATATCTTCTGACTGCAGGGCCTTATTTGTGGCTTGGAGTGCTTCAAAATTTGTCACCATTCCTCTTTTGATCCCTTCTTCTATTCTCTCTCCCAACTTGATGATATCAGAAAATTAATGGTTTTCAATAACCATCAATCTTTCGTAGTATTGCAGGTCCTGAGCTCTAATGAAGAACTTATTCATCTGTTCTTCTTCCAGCGTTGGCCTCATTTTTGCAGCTTCAGACCTCCACCGAGTAGCATACTCGTGAAAAGTTTCCATTGGCTTATTCTTGAGTTTTTGAATATAGAAAATGTCTGGTGCGTTTTCTGTGTTAAACCTAAACTGATCCATGAAATCCAATGCCATGCTTACCTAATTGACCCATTTCTTTTGGTTCTGACTGATGTATCAAGACAGGGCGTCTCCAGTGAGGCTTCTCATGAACATCTTCATGCGGATTCTTTCATCCCTTCCAACTCCTACAAGCTTGTCACAATACGTTCTCAAGTGCACCTTCGGATCACCAGTTCCGTCGAACATTTCGAACTTGGGAGGTTTATAACCCTCTGGCAGTTCTACGTCCAGTTGAATACACAAATATTCATAATTCAAACCCTCAACTCCTTTGCCCCCTTCGACATTTTGAACCCTGTCGGTAAGTTTCTTGAGTTCCTTTGCCATGTTCTTGATGAGCATGTCCTTCTCGGAAGATTCGGGTATGTATAGGGTCTATTGTGGGGTATGGGGTAAGGTTTCCACATATATGGAATTTCTTTTGTGGACTCCAGGAATCTGGGCGTAATGGTGGTCATTGGTTGAGTTTTGCGGTTCAGGAGTAGGTTGTGGTGCATTCGGAGGAGTGTGGTATGTGGTAGTTTGGGGAGGAGTTGGTGCTGGTGGTGGATTAGGATTTTGCGGGTGCTAGTTTTGTGTGTTTTGAAAAGGTATTGAGTTTTGGGAATTTTGTTGGTTGATGTCGGGAACATTCAGGGTAAGGGAAAGGTTTGCCAGGTTACAGACCTGCTCAAGTTCCCCTTGTAACTCCAGTATCTTTTGCTCTAATCGCAAACCTAAGTCGTTCTGTGCTGGAGTACCCCGACCATCCGAAGTTTCAACATTCTCTGTATGTGTAGCATTGTCTTTCCTGATACCTCTCAGATCATCCATCTTATCCTTTCCTTTGTTCTTAGGATTGCTTGGAGGAGGAGGAGGTGGAGGACCTCTAGATCTGGTATGACATGCCGATGATGCCAGTATGCACAAACCCACCTTAGGGGATGGGAATAAACAAAGAAAAGAAGAAAAACAAAAGGTAAACAAGCCAGTAAAGAGTATTAAAAGGATATTTATGATATTTAAACACGTATTGCGGAATTCGTGTCCTAATTTGGGGATCTCATCATGCCCGAGGTAGGCCTAGCGATATATAGTTTTGGAGAAAGTCAATGCCGATAACTACATCTTTCATTATTATGATAAATAGACCAAATCTCTACTAAAACGACAATAATTATAAGGAGTCACTAGTGGCATTTTCCTTACTACAATCAAATTCTAAAACGAATCTGGGAAACATCACCCCTAATCTACTTGGTCCGAGAGGGACCTTCTCCTAGCTTGGCTTTCTTAGCCCCGTCAATCAGATTCTTCAGGTCGCGCATGTCCAATAGCAGATACGCCCTTGCTAGATGTCCTCCTTCATTTCCCTTTGCATTCTGACAATCCGAGACCCTTTTCCTCATCTTTCCCTCAAGTTCCATGAAACGTTGCTCCAAATACTCCAACCTTTCTGTTGATTTAGTAGCGATTCCCCTCCATTCATTGATTGCTTCCATGTCCACTTTATGTTGTTCCAAATGCCTGGCCTCAAATTTAAAGACCCTTTTGTGCAACCTCCTATATTTGACTTGCGCTTCAGCATTGTCGTCTATGACCCTATTCCTCAAATCAACCCCTGGCTTGACCTTTCCTGCTATGTCATCGACCAACCATGATACGTAGAAGTACACATGGCCGGCATGATACATGTCTGGCTCGATGGTATCTCTCTCCACAATAATCTTTTGATGCCACATGTGCTGTGCCTCAAACTTGAATGGAATGACATTCCCTTGGAAATATTCTTTGTAATGAACCATTTTGGAAACTCGTGGTATAACCTATTTTCTCCTAGCTTTCCTCATGACTCTGATAGGAGCATAAGGATAGATACCCCTTAATCCGATTAGCACTAGATGAGGAACATCTCTTGACCTGATGATGAATTCGCTAGTAGCGAACCACTCGAACATCCAATGGACCTTGTCGTCAGTCAAATTGCTAAAGAAGTGTACCCATCCCACAACGTTTCCTGGTTGTGCAAACCTATCCGGGATAAAAGTCATTCTTTTCGGATGGTGAAAAGCTATGTGGTCATTCCATGGTCGCCGGGGAAATCGTTGACGGTATTGTCCCCTTTGAAGATGTTCCAACATCCATATTTGCAGTAATATATTGCAACCCTCAAAATGCCTATATCCTTTATTGCAACGGTCCAAGGCTCAGTATATCTCCGCTACGATCATTGGGACAATTGTGTAAGACTGTCCCTCAATTCCTTCTATTAGGTCTTAGTAACCATAGCTAAGCGAGTGTGAATCCTTTCTCCTTGTATTGGGAATACCAGCATCCCCAGAAAATAGACAATGAACACAAAAACCGGGCGATGAGTCCAACCCAGAGAGGTGATAGCAAATTTATCATGATAAAGACGGTAGGACTTGCTATGCCCATAATGCTTGTAAAGGAAGTCAAATGGTATGTAAGACTTCTTTAGGCAGACTAACTCATCATTCCTTATAAAACCTATCATTTTTAGAAAATCTCGAGAAGTACAATTTTCTGGTACCAACAGACCAGGGCTGTCCCAGGGAAGCCCAGCAAAGCCTCCTATTTCCTCTAGAAGAGGAGTCATTTCTATGTCACCGAAATGGAAAACAACCCTCTTCTCATCCCAGAACATAGCAACGGCCTCAATCAGTACATTGTTTGGCTGAATGTCTAGCAAATAAGGTAAATTCCCAAGAACTATTTTCACATGGTTTTTGTTGCTTGGCGAGAGATTTTCCCACCAATCTAGCAATAAAGGTGGGATACTTCGAACCATGCCGAACCTGGGGACTTCGTGCCTCATTTCTGCAAAACAGATAAAGTTAGCCCTTTCCCCTTCCGGATCTGACTATTTACGCATTAATGATTAGCATATCTGCACGTTTTCTCCAAATAATGCACATATCATGATCGTGCCCGTTGGGATTATGGAAACCCCGATGGGCTTTGGACAAAGCTTGCCTTAGGGGGTTATTACGCGGATAGCATTCTAACCCATACTAGGTTTAGACATGATGCATGCACAGTTAATATCAGAGTGGGGGTTTCTAGAAGAGTCTAGACTAGTACCCTCAAGTGGACAACTTGAGAGGGAAAGACACGAAACTATCGATTGCACCACTGATTGACTAGTTTTACCGCAAATAAGCCTTTCCAAATTAAAAAATGGTAATATAGGAAGAGCGCGGACACTCATGAAGTTCCTCTATGGTATTAATTGCGCACGAGTGGAATATGATGTAGAGAATGCTTTATGCAAAAAGAAAACAATACATTGTCAAGTACTTTGCATGATAAAAGCGATAAATGCAGTATTTAATAAATGTAAAGACAGAAAAGAAAGAAAAATAGGGAAGAAGTGAAGTTCGTATAATATAAAAAAATTGTAATGAAGCAATAAAGGGGTAAGGATTGGGAAAGTCATGATATAACAAAGTTTAAAAAGTTGGAGCCAGTGGGATGCATATTGTAACCAGATTAAGCAAAGAGTTTCATATGAGATCACATAAAGGGGAAATAGGGAAGAGAATGTGCATGTAGCAATAAAAGGGAGAATGGGAGCGGGATGTTCAAGTATCAGCAAAATAATAAAGACACGCTTATCGAGAAAGACTAATTCATATAGACCAAGTTCACAATGGTAAGAGCCTAATAAATATCCCCAACAGAGTCGCCACGCTGTCACGCCATTTCTTTCTCGCGAAATCGGGCTTCGAGGTCGTGACAACTTCTTTTAAAGGAAGGGGTGTTAAAAGAGAGAGTTGCCACCTAACGGATTTAAGGTGCGTTAGGGCATCTATTTGCAGTTAACTCTGGTTTAACCAGTTGCGTCACCAAAGATTGGGTAAGGGCGCAAATTACCTTGAGGAGAAGGTGTTAGGCACTCGAATTATATGAATTATAATTCGAATTATAATTCAGATAATTTGAATTATATGAATTATATGAATTAGTCTAAGCAAGGAGAAGAGAAAAAATTGGGCAAATAAAATAGAATGATTGACTTTAAAACAAAGGTGGGGGTCCTAAGATTTTTTAGCCTAAAGGATCACCCCGTGCAACATAAATAATACTTTGTAACTCTCTCAAGATGGGGTGCTACTCATATTATTCAGCGGGCATAGACTATCATCTTCTGCTACCCGATTACTATCTTTAAGTTGTTCACCTAAAGCGCACTAGTCAATTCTAGTCGTACTCTATATGTGCACTACCCTCCCATGCCTATGGTCTAGGAGGCATTTGGACCTCTATTTCAGGGTAGTTCTAAACTTTAAATTAGGTTGCCCAAAAGAGAAAATACTAGGTGACAAGCAAAACATTTAAGACTTTCATGTATAGGCAAACAAGGGCTCAAGTTACCCTCCACACTTAGGCAATAAATGCATGTGAACTAACTAACATTGACAGTTGCAGATTTTAATAAGTTAAGGTCGCAGAACCTATAGGCATGATCTCTATGTGATTCTGGATTTTATAAGCGGGCAGCTTCATGTGTAAAAGCCTTTCTTTTAATACAATTTCTAAAGCCTATATAGTTGCCTACTGATTATAAGCATAAGAGATTAAACCTATAGGCATGATTTCTAGGTGATTCGCGCAGTAACTAACAATGGTAATCACAAGAATATGTTCAGAACTGCTTAATCGAGTCTTATTGGCAAGATTTCTAATAATGGTTAAAAGAAAAAATCTGGACAATAATCAAGACTTATTTATACCCTATAGGCATGATTTCTATAATTAAAACTAGTTTTTTTAGACCCTATAAGCATGGCATCTAATTTGTAGATTAAGCCGTATGTAAATAGAATACTATGCACACATTAAGATATTAATCATTCAATAACCTATAGGCATCGTTTCTAACACGTAAAAGTAGAACACATTTGTGCCAAATAGAGAAACTATAGGTAGGATTTCTACCCCTCTCAATGCAAGTGTAAGATAAATCCCCTTTCCCAATTTTACTAATACCCCAAAATATTACTACAATAATTATTACAAACCCAAAATGAATAGCGTGAATTACATAGGAGAATAACTATAGGGAGCCTACAGCAGGCCCAAAATACACCTGGACAGGCCTGGCCTTCACAACAGTCTCCAAGTTACACACTCATAGACATACAGCAGCCAGGAGTTGAACGATTCACCAGTGAGCACAAGATAGAGTTGAGCATATAGAACCAAGACCCTGGTGTGTCAGAGTTCCCAAGGGCTTCAAGAACCCAGGGTAGTGCTCACACTAGGGTGGCTAACAAGAATAATTCAGAGGAGGGATTAGGGACCAAATCCAAGTGTGTTTATGTTCACAAGGGTCTCAATTGGACCCTGAGCAGTGCTCGTGCTAGGGAGGTCAAAGAACAGAACCTAAGTAGCCCTGGCTTTCAGCCGGCTAAGAATAAGAACTCAAAGAGACCAAGTAGTAAAGGAATAGACTGAGGTTAGGGGACAAAACTTAGGGATACAAGCAGATTCAAGTTGAGCACATAAAAACAGTAGTAGAACATGCTTGGGTTTTAAGAACAAACTTTAGCAAAGTTTCAAAAGAATAAATTCAACACACAATACATATGTTACCAAGACAGGTTTGCAGGATTGATGTGCACAGACTTTTGGTAAAAATTTTAGATTATGCTAAAAGTAGAATGCTAGTATCACGAGAAGGAATCATATCAATCAGAACTTAACAGGATACGAGCAATTATTGGGGAAGTCAAGACATGGTGAAAATAGGATCAAAACAGGCAGCCTGTCATCACAGCAAATTCAGAAACAGACTCGTGCTATATACTTTTATACTCATACTTAGTCAACTAATCCATAGAAAGAGGGTATGGGAGCATGTTCAAATAGCAAATTTAAACAGTAAAGAGATGGCTATAAGTAACACATAGGCTAGGCAGACTTTAAAAAAGAAATTAATCAACTTAAAGTATGTCTAAACATGTCTCAAACTACAAGCGTAATGGCATTTTAGATTAGAAAGGCCTAGAATTGAAGTAAGACAGTCAGAATTACATACGAGAATAGCCCAAAAACATATTGAACAACAATATTCCGAAGTGAAAACACATGCTAGTGACAGGTAAGTAGAAATTAAATGACAAAGGTTTGGTAACTCACCAGTTAAGCGAAAACAAGAAAGAATGGAAGTCCACAGTGTTATAATTATCAACAAAAGAACAAGTACTCATGAATTTTTGGCCTTGGCTTTCAGCCGGCCAGGAACCAAAGTGCAGAATAAGATTATTAAGGAGCAAAGAGCACATAACTTTTATTTTTTTAGTAATTTTTCTTAATGATTTCGGACTGTCTCAAAAGTGGAGTGGGGAGGGGTTTATATAGAAGTAGAAATCAAACACCCAAACAAAGAAAAGCATCAGTCAAACACTAGAAAGGAAAGCAATCGAAATCAGAAAGGAAAAGAGAAAATTTCAAAACCCTAATTTTAGGTAAAGTACACAAATCGGCAGAAATCTTAAATAAATAAAAGGTAAAAATCACATGCTGCATAGAATAAGATGAACATAGACAGAAATACCTTTTAAAATCAAAGAACTAAAATCTATACTTCCGTAAGTTGACTTATTTTTGGTAAGAAAAAGGTTAAAGTCAATAAAAGAGATAATGCCAAACCTTAGAGTTCGTTGCAGGGCATATTCCTTATGACTTCTAGGCGTCTTCTAGGCTTTCACCCTCTATAAGTCCATTGCATCTACAGTATTGAGATTGATTGGTCCCTAGGACCCTTTTAGGAAAGCGACTGAACTAAAGTAACGATAGGAAAGGAAACCTTATTTGATGACCATCCCTCCTTTTGAATAGAGATAGGGTTGCCTATTAATCGACAGCCTTTGGTAGAATAAATCTACCCTACGCCCCTGTTGGTATAATGAATAAGTACGAGCTTTTTTCTCCTACATCGGGAAATAAGCATTTAGAACACTAAGACTGAAAAGGGGGGCTGATACATCGATAACTCAATTACACCGGCACAACCTATCCAGGAATCTAGACCTTCACCCCTATTCCATGGTAATTTGATATGTTTATTTAGCTGCCTTGCATAGACGTCTATCATCGGTAAGCGCCCTTCAACCTTTAGGAACTAGCAGAGGCAGAGCTAGATTAGAAGTAGCAACCAGAAGGGGTAAATGAAGTATGTTCAAGGATCCTGAGGTGAGTCCACAAATCTAATTTTTTCCATTTCTTCTACGTCTGTTGATGATGCTGAAGCAGATTTCACTTCAATGGGTACTGGTAGATTTCCACTGGCACAACGGCACTTCTGGCTTAAAGACTTGATTTCCAGGCTCCTTTCAAAGGTAGACTTATCGCCAAGGACAAACCCACCGATCTACGCTCCAACCTCCTTAGAAGACTGACTGGTCAAAAATAGGTTATCCAAGAAGGCTCCACAGAGAAGGGGCAAATATCCTTTCACATCCGATTCAATTGAAAGAACTAATCTACTTTAATATCATATATAGTTTCATCATCTTGTAGATGTACTTAATAGATGCACTATAAATCTTCGATAGAACCCCAAAAGAGGTACTTTTCGCACACCATTGGCTTGGGGCGTCCTCCTCTAACTGAACAACTTCTAAGTCAACCTTCTTTGCTTAAGCCCTTCTCTTCTCTGGGAGCATGCTCTCCCATTGGGAATTTTATATCATTGTACCACCGAAGGGCTCTGGCTCTCTCAATCAAAGGATGGTTACTATCAATCTCCTGGCCAAAGTCAGTGTTCAACTCCGCGAGGATTTCCAAGTCCAATCTGAGTATTCGCACCTATGGACTCCCCTTTTGAAGGAAGCTTGCGAAGGGCTGAATGAGAGAGAGAGATTCGATCAACATGAAGAAAATTGTATACTAGACCTTCCCTCACGGGAGAACCAAACAAGGGATGAGCGCTAGTGCTAATGCCGTTGTTTTCTTCCTGAATTTCATAGCGGAAGGTTCACTTTTGGGTATTCAACTTTGTGTTGCAGCTCAGTGAGACTACCCTGACACAGAAGGTTTAAACTTAGCCTCAGGGCGGCAGTCTCTCTATCAGGCCCCGATGCTTCAGTCTCTTTCTCTTTATCCGCATTCCCATACAAATTAACAAGCCTTTCTGTACTCTCTTCATAGCAGTAGAAAAGTCGTCTAAATCTACTAAATAAGAAAAAATCCTCCAATATTAGTATAGGTGGGGTAGAAAGGTTGAGCGGAGACAGGCAAGTTTGTAAAGTAGAGTTTTTCTCGACCCATAAAAATTTGAGAGCTATAGATTCATTAGTACGGGTTTTAGGGGACTGCTAAGAGGTATTCCAACTCGTTGGATGAGTAGTACTTCCCATTCCAATCGAGTATGTCCACTACCATAAATGCCAGGATCGGGTCGATGACCTGATTTTGGCAGATGTAAATATGGCTAGAGAGGAGACAGGAAAGGTAGCAAGGACTGAAGCAGCCACACCAGCATCTATCTGAGAAAGCAGTAATAGAGAACGCAACGATAAAGGCAAGAGGATCGTGCAGTAGAATCAGTTTATCATTTTTTTTATTTACTTCTATGACAGAGATTCTCATAATACCTTATACCTCATAGTGCTCCTTATCTTAATAAGACTAATTGAATTAATTTTAGAAGAAAAGCTTAAGATTAAGCATAGAAGTCATTCTGTTAGTGCAATACACCCTGTTTAGTCATACCTTAAGGTTCTTAGAGCTTATTAATGTTCACTTTCTTAAAGTTAGCTCCTAAGCATCTTTCGCCTATCATTCCATCTATGATAATATCTAATTAATCGATTAGAAAGTGAAAATTGAAGACTGAGAACGTATGAGGTCGGCGCTAAGAGACTGACTTAAGTCAAGTTCTTGTGCTATACCTCATTCGTGATCCCCACCTGGGAATCATATCACTCCTTTTGATTGATGTTCTTAGAAGAGGCAATGCTTCAGAATTAGACTAGCGGCCTTATGACAATAAACATCGTTCATTCTCCCCGCCCGAGAAGAACTTCACTCCCAAGACGTTAAGCTAGCAAGACTAATAGGTTTAGTCTAGGGTGCCAACCCTCACTAGAAGTCAGTTTTCCTACGTCTGGTAGACTTTCTTTCTACAACCTTGACTTTTACTAATAGAATACTTAAAGGTTATTAGAATAGGCTGAGAAAAGCGCTAAGAGAGAACCTTACGATATTACTTAAGTAAGGTGCGTAGCAGTTGTTCTTTCAAGCTCAAAATTAGCCGTCTAGTGCTATATCTCGTTCGTGATCCCCACCCAGGGAATCACATCACTTTTGACATAGCACCTCAAGAGAACCTTTTAAAGAAGTATTAGTACCCTTTACGTAAGAGATTACTTTCTTAGTAGTTTCTAAAGGCTTCTTTCTTCTATATCAAGAATATAGGTCAAAAGTGATCTTCAACTTGACTTTTTCTTCAACAATAAGTTCTAATTATTTAGATAAATAAAAGAGAAAAGAAAACCACCACATGAGAAAGAAAAGAAAATGAAAAGAAAGATATAAAGCAATGGAGACGTCATAGTCTGTTTTAACTCCTCCGCAAGGAAGGAACGAGGCGTTTCCCCCTTTCCTTCCCCACCTTATTTACCTTCCATATAGGCGTGGTATAGGAGAAGCCCCAGAACTGGGCTTGAAGCTTCATTGAGATCGATTCCAGTTGCCACTATGCCACATCAATCCGTTGTGGCTCGACCCCCTTCCTTAGCAGCGGAGGATTCTCCGGACGGCCTGCGCGGATCAGTACATTAGTTAGACGAGCAATGAATTATATTATCCCGATTCATACCAAGTTTTCTTTTTCAGGCATGAAGAAAGCTCAAAGGATTGCTCAAGGGTTAGACCACTCTACGAAACCCCTTTGGATGACTGCTTTGTCCTTGCCGCTATCTTTCGTTCTGATTGTAGATCCTACCGTGCCTATACGATGGATATCTATTTTCTCTACAGCAAAGTAGCTTCTGAGAGAAATCTCATAATTGTTGCTCTTAGCTGGGGACACGAGAATACCGAAGCCGGTGCTACCTGTAGTTGGTCTAGCTCTCGAATTCGACTTTCAACTTGCTCTTAGAGAGAGGAGGTAGAGTACGCTTTTTGCTTTAGGCCCAACCGCTAGCCTAACTAAATAACCCTTGCTTTGGCTAAGAAAGTAGCTCTTAGAATGAGGGATAAGTCTCAAGAGTGGAAAGATCAGGAAGTTTCCCTGGTGAAAGCAAAAAGCCTTGCTTCGCTCTTTCTCACCTTACTGAGAAAGTAACTCCCTGCCTTCGGGCCAGTCTTCAGAGTAAGGGAAAGGAATACAAAAACCTAGATCTCTTTGAATCCGATGGCAGAATAAGAGATGAAAGCTTGTTAGCAGTATAACAATCCTACGATCATTCCAGTCAGTGCAGTCAGTCCAAGCATAGTAAGAATAAGTAAGGCAAGTCACTAGGGAAGTAGGCTTAGCCATTTCGGTTATAGTGCTTAAGTACTCCTATCCCTAACTTTTTTCCCGTACAAAGGAAGAAGGCACATGAGTATACAATTGTAAGGTATCAGTCCCACGATCCAATCCAATTCTCAATTGGGAGGGGCTAATGTGAGTCAGTTTGTCTTGACCCCTCTCCTCTTAGTCTTTTACTTCTGTTTGCACACCAGTGTGGATCGCCTTTCAAAGAGACTTTTCAAATAGAAGAAAGAATAGAAGATTTTCCTCCCTATTCTCTGTGAGAGATACTGCTTTGCTGAAGGTCATGAGCCTGATGAGTTGACCAATTCCTCTACCCTGCTTCTTCCCCTTCTCTTTCGAACTCCGAAAACCAAGGTTCGACTTGTATATGTTAAGCATATAGTCCAACTCTAGGTCTTGCATCTGGCATTCCCGCTGTTGACGTCCCATCAAGTTAGCTAGTTAAGGGTGAAAGGGATTTAGGAATGAATAGCAGGAAAAGTCCTTGCTAGGAATTCCGGGTAACTTTCTGTATTCCCTAAGGTTACAGGTGAATCTGACTTCCTACGGTAGCCCCTTGGACCATAGCCTCTTAAGGGTTGGCTTCTAGTAGCAGGCTCTTGGGTCGTTCGCACCCATATCTGGTAAAAGTGGTGGCCTGGTTGTCCCCACACCCCCTTATCATGCGTGTTTGTGAGAGCAGTTTGTGCTAGCATTTTGCCGCTCGCCTTATGGTTCTCAGTCCTCTTTCATCGAGATGCCCTTTAAAAAGATTTTTTCCCGCATCGGAACAAGACCCACTATACTAGATTTATTCAATTTGGGTGCGGATGGGGATTCCCCAATAGATTCTACAGATTCGGATTTGTATGCCCCTGCACATAAACATATGGATAGGGATGCCGATTCAGATGCGGCTAGAAAGGCTCGTTTGAGTGATTCATAAACCCTCGTCGGGATAAACAAGCAAGGGTTTCATCCTTTACATAGGGGAATGCTACTTCGAGAAATGCTGCTTCAGGACAAACTAGATATGTTGCGAGAGAAATTGGATATTTTCCTATGTCTTGGAGCCTTTCACTCGAGAACTTAAAGGGTGGAAAGAATTCTTCAACATAGTCACAATAAGGTGGTCTACGACCATTAGATCCCTAAAAAGAGGAACAACTAAGAAGAGAGGGGTATAAAAGTATGAAAGGAATGTCTTCGATCTGGATCTTGTTCCCTGTAGGTTTCTAGCACGCTAGGTGTCACTCCCCAAAACCGAGGAGCGCGACCGGCGCTCAACTGAGTGAACCCGACCAAGCAATCCTGTTAGATTTCATTCTACCCAAACTCATCCACGAATAAAGATAATACATATTATCATTAATTAGACGAAATGTGATCATGTCTACGATACCAATTCATTTCGAATAGTTTCATCATTTTTAAAGTCTCAAATGGACAAATAATACAACCACAACATAACATAGTTTGTCTTTCCCCAGCACCGATACACAACCCACACTATGTCTACGGAGACTCTATAGATAAAGAAGAGTACAATGATAGTGCCGGCAAGAAGGCCCCGACTTTACCTTAAACCGAATAGACAAAGTATAAAAGATACATGACCCCGGAATGAAGTACGGCTCACCAAGTCAGCTGTGAAGAAGGTGTACTGCTATCACTGATCAATGTCACCTGCTGTGGAACCACCTGCATCCATTTAAAGATGCAGTGCCCCCAGCAAAAGGGACGTTAGTACCGTCGAATAATACTAGTATGAAAACTAAACACCAATTTAAGAATTTAGAAATACAAGATAATTATGATGAGCCAGTGCGGCAATAGAATAATATAGATATCTGTCTCAACCATAGCAAGCTTATTAAAAGCTATCCACAATATTTATAGGATTTAAGATGAGATCCTATGTAAGCATTTTCACACAAAGCGGCTCTGCCACCTCACCCGATGTATGCAGGTGGAGGTGTATGTACAATACCACAATTCTAATAAAGCGGCCATGCCGCCTCACCCCAATGTATGCAGGTGGAGGTGTATGTACAATACCACAATTCTAATAAAGCGGCCATGCCGCCTCACCCCAATGTATGCGGGTGGATATATAACCCCAGTACTAAGAACTTACACAAAGCTGCTTTGCCGCCTCACCCCAATGTATGCTGGTGGTGGTGCCACAACAATACCAAAACTATACACAAAGCGATCGTACCGCCTCACCCCAATGTAAGCGGTTGGAGGTGTAGTCCACAATATCATAATCCCTACACAAATGGGTCATGCTGCCTCACCCCAATATATATGCGGGTGGAGGTGTATAACAATTAAAATCTCTATACCATAATCCCCACACAGAGCGGTCATGCCACCTCACCCCAATGTATGCGGGTGGAGGTGTATCACAATCACAATCTCTACACAACTTGGCATAATACCTTTCACATAAATCACGATTAGAAATTATAACATATGGATACGTAATCCATAGTTTGGGACACATCCTCAATTTATAATGCAATATAATAATAGCATTTAAAATACGAATTGAACATATATCTTCATCACAAAACTTATCGCAATACGAGATTAATAATCAACATCTCGAAACTCACAAGGATAATGAGAACTCCAACTCTTGAAGAAGAGTTTAGCCAACATACCTCACTTGAGCTTCCTTACACTCTAAATATTCCGAAATTCTTAGCAACTTCAATCTATTTTATAAATATAAAAAATTAAACCAAAATTAGGAAGATGATCATGGTTCTAGCTCATTTGAGCTTTTTATCAAACACTAGAAATTATGGAGGATTCCATCATCCCACAACCCAACCTTTACCATTTTTAGCTCAACAATCTTTCTACACCCCTTGATAACACATGCATGTAAAATAACCGACCCTCTTGCCCAGAAATTATCTTGCTTATTATCCATTCCTACACAAAATTCGAAATTGAGGGTTAGGGTGTAGAATCTTACCTCTAGGATGAAGACGTAGTGAGTTTCCCTTCTTAATCTTTCAAAACATGGGCAAGAATTGAAGAAAAATTATTGGAGAACACCTTCTCACTCTAGGGCACCCTCTCTCACTCTAAAATGTCAGATAATAACTAAAAAATGACCCAAAGAGTGTATTTAATGAAATAGGGTAGGGTTTTAAAAACCCAAAAATGAAGCTCTGGAATAGGTTCTACGGTCGCATATGAGACCACATAATGGTTATGCATACCGCATATCGGTCGCATAATTGGTTACAAAATAGCCAAAAGAACTGTCTGTGTATGCGGTCACTATGCGGTCCGCATAACTGTTTTGCGATCGCATAATGCACCGCATAACAGTTAAGCGGTTGCGTAGTCGACCGCATAGCTGCTTCCATAATAGCCCTCTCCTGCTCACTTCTGCGGCCATTATGCGGCCCGCAAAGTGATTATGCGGTCGCATAATGGACCGCATAAATGCGCTTTTCTGCCAAAAAATTTCCTTTACTTTCCGGTACATTGTTCAACCCAAAAAGTCAGAGCCGTAGCAAGCTTGCGAGCCGCGAAGAATTTCTACAATCCTCAAAAATGTAAGCCTAGTTCGGCACCATGAAATATTATTTTCTTTACATATTTTACCGGGCTTTACACTTAAGTACTTCGAAATATTGTTGTTCGGCTTGATAGAATTGTTTAGAATCCTCTCCTAGCTTCCTCTTTCCATAGATATGCAGACTATAAAATGTTGATCACATAGCAGGGTTGTTCTAAGATATAGAAGTTGTTAAGGGCTTGACTAAGTAGTAGATATGGGATTGAGGGGCGCAAGAGTAGGGTTTATGAAAAGAAGGCTTCGGATTGTACTCTAGAGGTAATGCTATACTCCATTCTTCCTCCTGACTTCCTTTCTATTCTCACTCTCATTCGACTGATGAATGTAATTGGAGTAGAATCGCTTTCCCTTACTAAGTTTAGGAATCCGTAATTCTTCAAGAAGACCAGATTAACCCGGATCAAAAGAAAGCTTCTTATCGAGAGATAGATTACAGGAGAAAGCCCTATATCAGATGGCTCTCACTGCCCTTAGAGAATAAGGGGAGAAAATCCCTAGAGTAAGGGAAGGGAAGCCTCACAACAAGAGAGACTTTCTATCTTGCCTAGGCTATTCGATAGCGGACATAGTGGATTAGTCAGTAATGCCTAAGGTAACCCATTCAAAAAGTAAGGGCGCCCCATACCTACTCCCTCAGTAAAGAAGAAGACATCTACAATTTTCTATTTTGATTTTTCTAAGGAAATGCAAATTGATTTGTCCCCGATATCTCTTAAGGCATTGACACCCTGTCCATTGATTCTTGCCTTGTGTCAGTTAGTGGGTAAATACAACAGTTCAATGTCTGTTCTACAACGCTTAGCTGGTGCAAGCTACCGTCTTCTCTCCCCTTCTCTCCCCTTCTAAACCCTATGGTTCAAATCGATTACCCTTAGAATTCAGGTTGGGAAGGGAAAATCATTTCAATCCCTATTTGAAGGCGAAGATGATCGATTCTCTTTTTAGAAGGGAATTAAAGCCTAAGGAGATAGGGCTCTTTCCAGACGAGCTGGTGTTTGATCGCGAACAAGAGATAGAGGAACGCACTCTTCTGGGCCAATGGGTACATCAGTGGTTGCGATGGCTCTCTTGGTATCACACCTCTGCATGGTAGGGAATAGGGCCAGGGACATAAGCCGCGCCCCCGCTGGCTATCTTTGATTGTCTTGGTCGGAAAATTGGGGTCTTTTGAGCGGGTTATCTCCTCTCTGATGATATTTTCTAAAAGAAGTAATGAAAGGGAAGCCCGAGGTCAAAGCGTGTCAGAGCAGAGATCTAGCAACGCATTCTAGGCACAGATCATTGGTATTGGATGTATCGTTAGGTTGTGCCAAGTCAAATCTGCTCCGTTTTTTTTTTGTTATAGAAAAGAGATCCCTTCCCCTCGTTTTCAAAAAAGATGAATATGAAGTCCGGGAGGCTGCAGGTACTATGGATCCTCTGACACCCAATCGGTTGCCTTCCCATGTCTCGCCAGTATTGCTTGTAAGTTGTGATGTGCCTTGAGATGGTCGTCTCCTATCCCCCTTCCAGTGGGGAACCCGCTCCCCAGTCATTGCTGTTACACCCTATATTTTCGTACGTAAAAATGCATCGTAAGCAAACTAATGTAGGACCAAAAATGAGATAATATTTAAAAGTATATAAAATAAGTTAATCATGTTACCTCTGAGGTTACAAATATTGAAGATCATGAACAACAAGTACAAAGAGGGTTGGACAGTTCAGAAGCTAAAGCAATTAAATAAAACAATGTTTCGTCGAAAGTCGACAAGTTGGGAATGTTATAACATGTACCTTTGGGGTGAGACTAGGGTGATTAACATGATAAGGAGAATATGTTATGATTTATATTAGTCGTATGACATCCGTGTGTAATGTTTTGAAGTCAAGCGAGTTGTGGAACAAAAGTCGATGAAAGTCATCACAAGTTACATTCATAAGTTTTACTGAAACTTTGGGTCAAATGTAACTGCAATTTTCTCGCAATATACTTAGAGTTATGGGGTGTTCCACCCTTCAAATTAAATATCTATGAGTCTATTTTCCAACGCATTAAACTGTTTGTCAATACGACATTGGAGTAGAGAGATATGGGCATTTTTGTGATACTGCACAAGCTGCTAGGTGACAAGTAGGTGTGTCACCTACTTGCTTAAATGAGAGCCCAAAAAAATGGGCCATTTCGGGTCGTCCAAAGAGGCCTTTTAAGGGCCTATTTTCTTCATATATTAGACTTAAAATAGAGCATAATAACCAGACATAAGCTCTGCAAAGAATCCTCCCAAAAATTTCCCACAAACCCTAATTGATTTTCTCTCCCTTTCAAGTTCTAATTGGAGGTAAAACCTAGAGTTTGAAGAACCAAGATAAGAGCTGAGTTATCCAACAAATAAGGTGAGTTTACTGCTCTCTTTCATCCAATTTTTCTTCTGTAAATTCATGGTAAGTCGTTCTATACTTGTAAGAACTCACGGGACGGTGATCGGAAGCCGTGAGTTCGAGTTATTCACTTGTAGCGGACTGTTTTGTGGACTGTTTTGTGTTGCTGTTGGGCTGCGTGTTTTACTACTATTTTGTGGAGTTTTGGAGGAGGAAGGGGGTTTATAAACACCATATAAATGTAGGGTGGTTGGCTGGTCGTTCGTCATAACATTTTCGGGTCGTTTGACACTACTACGGTGGTCGTTTTGTGTATGAAGAGATTGGGGTGTGTTGGGCTGTTTTGTAGTATTTGATGGTGTATATAGGGCTGGAAAATGATGTATATATGTTGTTATTGTTCTGTTCTTGTATTGTTGGTGTTATCTTGAATTTGGAGGAAGTAAGGATTATAGGGGAGATGCTGCCCGTTTTAATACAAAATAAGTTTGCCGTTCGTTGTGCGATATACCTTTCGTAACTTAACGATAGTATTATTATCATTCTTGTAGATTAAGGTGCAAAGAGGTGAGTTCAACTTGGTGATTGGAAAGATTGTGACAAGGTATGTTAAGGCTAAGCCCTTCCTTCATTTTGGCATGATCTCGTAGCTACATGTGTTAATAATGAGACATAAAGAGAAGTTTGTATTCATGAATTTATTCACATTATTCTAGTCTCATAAGTTACAATATTATTCCTTATCGGGACTTCATATTTAGTTTAGTTTTATCTTTATTCAGTCAAGAGAGCAGAGGGTCTATATATATATATATATATATACAGTATTGCACTATTTTCACCACCATCAAGCTATAATCGGTGGGCAGGCCCCTATTGGGCAACCTCTGATCAGATGGTAAGTTACATATACCGAGCCTACTGTGGCCGAACGCCTATGAGTGAGCCCAGGATGGACGAGATACAGAGCCCAGTATGGCCGAGCGCCTATGAGCGAGCCTACTACGGCCGAGCATTTACACGTACCGAGACTTATAGGGCCGGACATTTATTTTACTTACTATATTGAAGGAGTTTAGTCACTATCAGCAGGTAAGTATATCTCTAGATCATCTTTGACTCCCAGTTACTTCCAGTTATTATATTATCAGTTCAGTTTCGATTTTCAGTTATGTTATTGCCTTACATACTCGGTACATTATTTCGTACTGACGTCCCTTTTCCGGGGACGCTGCATTTCATGCATGCAAGTTTAGATAGACATACGAGTAGACCTCCTCAGTAGGTGTTTCCAGAGTTTAGTCTGATCGGTAAGCTCCACATCCTTCGGAGTTATCGGGTCTAGGTTTTTGTGTGCATCTTATGTATGTATTTATATATATAATATGGGTAGGTAGGGGCCCTATTCCGATCACAATATATCTATCAGTAGAGGCTTGTAGACATATCTTGTTGGTTAGTGCAGTATGTTGGGTTTATAGGCCTGGTATGTATAATTTGGTGGTTTGTCAGCTGTAGTAGCTATGACTGCCTTTTTAGCCTAGCTTTATATTGATGTTTAGTTAGCGCTAGTTTTCATTCAGTTTTATATTTTTCTTCGCAAATTGTCTTGCAAGGTGGCCCCATGGCCAAAGTATGACATTATGTGTTCAGAGTCCCTTAGTCGCAATTTGGTACGCCAGGTTAGGTGAGGAACCGGGTGCTTGTCTCGCTCCTAGGTTCGGGGCGTGACAAACTTGGTATCAGAGCAGTTCTGTCCTAGGGAGTCTACAATCCATGTCTAGTAGGGTCTTATTTATAGATGTGTTGTGCACCACATTATATAAGCAGGGAACTACAGGGCATTTAGGAGTTGGTTACCCTTCTTTGAAATCTAAATCGTGCCATAGAACTGAGTTATAGGAAATTTGAATTAAACTTATGTGTTGGTATTTGCATACACAGATGACGGTGACTAGGAAGACTACGGCTAGCCAGATGAGAGATACAGCAGCAGGTGAGGGGACCAGCAGGGTACCCCCAGTAGATGGGGCCCAGTCTGAGGCTCAAGGTGAGACCCCTACTCAGCCATTACCGGCTCCTCCACCAACTGCGGAGATTCCTAGGGAAACCGCACATCCAGTTCCCCCTACTTCCATCAGATCAGGACTTGAGAAGTGCGGTGCATTTATTGACACAGTTGGTAGCTACCCAGCAACAAGCTAGGGCATCAGCTAGTGCAGGAACTTCTGAGGGGTCTGGGAGTTCAAGGGTCCGAGAGTTTATTGCTTTGAGTCCCCCAGAGTATCACGGGGACAGATCAGAGGGAGGACTCGCATGATTTCATAGATCAGCTTCACAGGATCTTTCATGTTATGCATGCCATGGAGAAAGAGGCAGTTGAGCTTGCAGCTTTTCGACTCCGAGATATAGCCATCCTTTGGTAAGAGGGATGGGAGAGGTCCAGGGGACGTGATGCACCTCCAACTATTTGGAAGAATTTTTCAGATGCCTTCCTTGACCAGTACTTACCACGGGAGATACGACAGGCTCGAGTCGATCAGTTTCTAGCCCTCAAGCAGGGTAATATGAGTGTTCGAGAGTATAGTCTCTGTTTTGACTCATTGGCCAGATATGCACCATCCATAGTTGCTACTATGCGGGATAGGATTCACAGGTTTATAGTAGGGTTAGCCCCAGAGTTAACAGAGGCATGTGCCACCGCTGCATTGCAGGATAGTATGGATATCTCCCGGATTCAGGCATTCGCCCAGAATATAGAAAGGGGTAGGCGTCAGCAGCAGGGTACAGAGAGGGCTGAGCAAGGGCGACGTAAGAGGATGAGATTTCCCAGGTCTTAGGAGCAATATCAGGGTAGTTATAGGACCCAGTACTTCGGATGGCCACCTAGGTCTCCACCACCTCAGTTACAGGGTTACAGGTATGACTGCTATACTCAGTCAGGACCAGGTGAGAGCTCACGGGCGTCGGGTTTGCAGCGACAGCAAGGATCTGCGCAGACATGGTCATTTCCTCCACGGTGTGACATCTGTGGTAGAGGACACTTGGGCCAATGCCGAGCAGGTTCTGATGCTTGTTATACATGTGGGCGTCCGGGGCATATCATGCGAGATTGCCCAAATAGAGATTTGGGGGGAATGGCACAACCAGCGAGTTCAGCAACATGATCATCTATGTCCGTGCATCCTTCAGGGCGCGAGTCTTAGTCTTCGGCTGGTAGAGGTCTTGGCAGAGGTAGAGGTTCTAGTTTAAGTAGTAATCAGAACCATATCTATGCTTTAGCGGGTCGACAGGACCAGGAGTCTTCACCAGACGTTGTGACAGGTATATTAACCATTTTCTCTCACGATGCTTATGCTCTGATAGACCTAGGATCTACTTTATCGTATATTACCCCATTTGTCGCGAGGAAGTTTGGTATAGTTCCTGAAATACTAAGTGATCCTTTTGCGGTATCTACACCGGTTGGAGAATCGATTATTGCTAGACGGGTTTACCAAGGTTGTACGGTGACAATTTGTAGTCGTCAGACCTCAGCTGACCTAGTTGAGCTAGAGATGATGGATTTTGATGCTATCATGGGCATGGACTGGTTGGCAGCTTGCTATGCCACAGTTGATTGCCCAGCAAAGGCAGCCAGATTTCATTTTTCGTGTGAGCCAGTCCTTGAATGGGTAGGTAATACACCAACACCCAGAGGTAGGTTTATTTCCTATCTGAAGGCGAGGAAAATGATCGCAAAAGGGTGAATTTATCATATTGTGCGAGTTAGAGATGCAGATGCTGAGATACCTACACTTCAGTCTATTCCCGTGGTCAAAGAGTATGTAGATGTGTTTCCAGATGAGCTTCCAGGTATTCCTCCAGAGCGAGAGATTGATTTTAGCATCGATTTGCTTCCAGGAACTCAACCAATATCCGTCCCTCCATATAGAATGGCACCTGGCGAATTGAAGGAGTTGAAGGAGCAGTTAAAAGATTTGCTGGAGAAAGGTTACATCAGGCCTAGTATCTCACCTTGGGGTGCACCAGTACTATTTGTGCGGAAGAAAGACGGCTCGCTGAGGATGTGTATCGATTATAGGCAGCTGAACAAGGTAACTATTAAGAATAAGTACACACTTCCAAAGATCGATGACTTGTTTGATCAGTTGCAGGGGGCTAGATGCTTTTGAAAGATAGATTTGAGGTCGGGGTACCACCAGTTCAGAGTTCGGGAAATAGATATTCCGAACACAGCCTTCAGGACCCGATATGGCCACTTCGAGTTCCTTGTCATGTCCTTCGGGTTGACTAATGCACCCGCTGTATTTATGGACTTGATGAATAGCCTATTCCGGCCATTTTTAGATCTGTTTGTGATAGTATTTATTGATGATATTCTAGTTTATTCCCGTTCAGAGGATGAGCATGCGGACCACCTGCGAGCGGTACTCCAAACCCTCCGTGATCGTAAGTTGTATGCTAAGTTTTCTAAATGTGAGTTCTGGTTGAAGTCTGTAGCATTCTTGGGGCATATTGTATCAGATGAAGGGATAAAGGTGGACACTTAGAAGATTGAGGCCGTGAAATCTTGGCATAGACCTACCACTCCGACAGAGGTTCGTAGCTTTCTAGGCTTAGCAGGATACTATCGGAGGTTCATAGAGGGTTTTTCTTCCCTTTCGGCACCATTGACGAAGTTGACACAGAAAGAAACTAAGTTTCAATGGGCAGAGGCTTGCGAGCGGAGTTTCCAAGAGCTTAAGAATAGGTTGACCTCAGCTCTAGTTCTAACACTTCCAGAGGGTGTAGAGGGTTATGCCGTGTATTGTGATGCATCAGGTGTCGGGTTAGGATGTGTCCTGATGCAACATAGGAAGGTAATTGCGTATGCTTCAAGGCAGTTGAGGAAGCATGAGAGGAATTATCCGACCCACGACCTCGAGTTAGCTGCTGTTGTCCATGCACTTAAGATATGGCGGCATTATTTATATGGTGTTCATGTTGATGTATTTACTGATCATAAAAGCCTACAATATATCTTCAAGCAGAAAGAGTTGAATTTGCGACAGAGGCGATGGCTTGAGTTATTGAGAGATTACGATGTTAACATTCTCTACCATCGAGGGAAAGCTAATGTTGTAGCTGATGCCTTAAGTCGCCGATCTATGGGTAGCTTAGCACATGTAGAGCCCAAGAAAAGACAGTTAGCTAGAGAGATTCATCAATTGTCTTCGTTGGGGGTTCAGTTAGTAGATTCTGAGGATGGTGGAGTTGTACTCCAAAACACTACAAAATCATCCCTCATAGCGGAAGTCAAGGAAAGGCAGTACGAGGACCCAGAGTTGGTCGAGCTGAGAGAGCGAGTTCCGCAGCAGAAGAAGCCACTGTTAGAGCTAAAGGGAGATGGGGTTCTCAGATATAGGGGTCGTTTGTGTGTTCCAGATGTAGCAGGGCTACGAGACAGGATTATGTCAGAGGCACATTATTCATGGTATTCCATCCATCCTGGGTCGACAAAGATGTATCATGACATTAAGGATGTGTACTGGTGGAACGATATGAAGAAGAACATTGCTAAGTTTGTCGCCCAATGTACTAGTTGCCAGCAAGTGAAGGTAGAGCACCAGAAGCCCGGAGGGCTAATGCAGACTATAGAGATCCCGACATGGAAATGGGAGGCGATAAACATGGACTTTATCACGGGTTTACCTCGTTCTAATCGTAAGTTCGATTCCATATGGGTGATAGTCGATAGGCTCACGAAATCAGCTCACTTCCTACCAGTCAGATCTACATATACAGCAGAAGATTATGCAAAGTTATATATTAAGGAGATAGTGCGGCTACACGGAGTACCAGTTTCTATTATATCTGACCGTGTGGCTCAGTTTACAGCACATTTTTGGAAGTCATTTCATAGAGGTCTAGGGACCCAGGTGAATCTCAGCACAGCTTTTCATCCACAGACTGATGGACAAGTCGAGCGCACAATTCAGATGCTCGAGGATATGTTACGAGTGTGTGTGTTGGATTTTAAAAGAAGTTGGGATGAACATCTACTTCTTATCGAGTTTGTATATAATAAGAGTTAGCACTCTAGTATCCAGATGGCTCCGTACGAGGCTTTGTATGGGCGTAAGTGTAGATCTCTTATAGGGTGGTTTGATGTTGGGGAATCTGGGTTATATGGGCCTGACTTGGTTCAACAGGCCATAGAGAAAGTAAAGATTATCCGGGAGCGACTGTTGACAGCTCAGAGTCGTCAGAAGTCATATTCTGACGTGCGGCGACGAGACTTAGAGTTCAAGATTAATGACTGAGTATTCTTAAAGGTATCACCTATGAAGGGCGTGATGAGGTTTGGCAAGAAAGGCAAGCTTAGCCCACAGTATATTGGGCCTTATAGGATCATTCAGAGAGTTGGCCAAGTAGCTTATGAGTTAGAGTTGCCCTCAGAATTGGAGTCTGTCCATCCGGTTTTTCACGTATCTATGCTACGGAAGTGCATTGGCGATCCTACCCGAGTGGTGCCCACATATGATGTACAGATTACAAAGGACTTGTCATACGAGGAAATTCCAGTTGCCATCCTAGACCGACAAATCCGCAATCTATGAAATAAGGAGGTAGCTTCCGTAAAGGTTTTATGGAGGAGCAAGAATGTAGAAGAGATGACGTGGGAATCGGAGGAAGAAATGAAGTCTAAATACCCCCACCTATTTCAAACTGAAGATATGGTTCGAGATGGGACGCTACAACATAGCTCTATGTAGGCTAGCAGGTCATCAGGTAAGCTTTTATTTTTCACTTTCAATATTTATGATTTACGGTCGGTGAGGCAAATTGCTGCTATTTATAAAGATTGGCCATATGTGGCATGCATAGTATGTTTCTGGCTACGTGCAGGTTGGTTTTAACCTAGTGTACGAAGGATACTTTGGCAAAATTTTCCAAAGTCTCTAAGAGTAAACATTCGAGGACGAATGTTCCCAAGGGGGAGTGATGTTACACCCTATATTTTCGTACGTAAAAATGCGTCGTAAGCAAAATAATGTAGGACCAAAAATGAGATAATATTTAAAAGTATATAAAGTAAGTTAATCATGTTACCTCTGAGGTTACAAACATTGAAGATCATGAACAACAAGTACAAAGAGGGTTGGACAGTTCAGAAGCTAAAGCAATTAAATAAAATAATATTTCGTCGAAAGTCGACAAGTTGGGAATGTTATAACATGTACCTTTGGGGTGAGACTAGGGTGATTAACATGATAAGGAGATTATGTTATGATTTATATTAGTCGTATGACATCCGTGTGTTATGTTTTGACGTCAAGCGAGTTGTGGAACAAAAGTCGATGAAAGTCATCACAAGTTACATTCATAAGTTTTACTGAAACTTTGGGTCAAAAGTAACTGCAATTTTCTCGCAATATACTTAGAGTTATGGGGTGTTCCACTCATCAAATTAAATATCTATGAGTCTATTTTCCAATGCATTAAACCGTTTGTCAATACGACATTGGAGTAGAGAGATATGGGCATTTTTGCGATACTGCACAAGCTGCTAGGTGACAAGTAGGTGTGTCACCTACTTGCTTAAATGAGAGCCCAAAAAATGGGCCATTTCGGGTCGTCCAAAGAGGCCTTTTAAGGGCCTATTTTCTTCATATATTAGACTTAAAATAGAGCATAATAACCAGACATAAGCTCTACAAAGAATCCTCCCAAAAATTTCCCACAAACCCTAATTGATTTTCTCTCCCTTTCAAGTTCTAATTGGAGGTAAAACCTAGAGTTTGAAGAACCAAGATAAGAGCTGAGTTATCCAACAAATAAGGTGATTTTACTGCTCTCTTTCATCCAATTTTTCTTCTGTAAATTCATGGTAAGTCGTTCTATACTTGTAAGAACTCACGGGACGGTGATCGGAAGCCGTGAGTTCGAGTTATTCACTTGTAGCGGACTGTTTTGTGGACTGTTTTGTGTTGCTGTTGGGCTGCGTGTTTTACTACTATTTTGTGGAGTTTTGGAGGAGGAAGGGGGTTTATAAACACCATATAAATGTAGGGTGGTTGGCTGGTCGTTCGTCATAACATTTTCGGGTCGTTTGACACTACTACGGTGGTCGTTTTGTGTATGAAGAGATTGGGGTGTGTTGGGCTGTTTTGTAGTATTTGATGGTGTATATAGGGCTGGAAAATGATGTATATATGTTGTTATTGTTCTGTTCTTGTATTGTTGGTGTTATCTTGAATTTGGAGGAAGTAAGGATTATAGGGGAGATGCTGCCCGTTTTAATACAAAATAAGTTTGCCGTTCGTTGTGCGATATACCTTTCGTAACTTAACGATAGTATTATTATCATTCTTGTAGATTAAGGTGCAAAGAGGTGAGTTCAACTTGGTGATTGGAAAGATTGTGACAAGGTATGTTAAGGCTAAGCCCTTCCTTCATTTTGGCATGATCTCGTAGCTACATGTGTTAATAATGAGACATAAAGAGAAGTTTGTATTCATGAATTTATTCACATTATTCTAGTCTCATAAGTTACAATATTATTCCTTATCGGGACTTCATATTTAGTTTAGTTTTATCTTTATTCAGTCAAGAGAGCAGAGGGTCTATATATATATATATACAGTATTGCACTATTTTCACCACCATCGAGCTATGATCGGTGGGCAGGCCCCTATTGGGTAACCTCTGATCAGATGGTAAGTTACATATACCGAGCCTACTGTGGCCGAACGCCTATGAGCGAGCCCAGAATGTCCGAGATACAGAGCCCAGTATGGCCGAGTGCCTATGAGCGAGCCTACTACGGCCGAGCATTTACACGTACCGAGACTTATAGGGCCGGACATTTATTTTACTTACTATATTGAAGGAGTTTAGTCACTATCAGCAGGTAAGTATATCTCCAGATCATCTTTGACTCCCAGTTACTTCCAGTTATTATATTATCAGTTCAGTTTCGATTTTGAGTTATGTTATTGCCTTACATACTCGGTACATTATTTCGTACTGACATCCCTTTTTCGGGGACGCTGCATTTCATGCATGCAGGTTTAGATAGACAGACGAGTAGACCTCCTCGGTAGGAGTTTCCATAGTTTAGTCTGATTGGTAAGCTCTACATCCTTCGGAGTTATCGGGTCTAGGTTTTTGTATGCATCTTATGTATGTATTTATATATATAATATGGGTAGGTCGGGGCCCTGTTCCGATCACAATATATCTATCAGTAGAGGCTTGTAGACATATCCTGTTGGTTAGTGCAGTATGTTGGGTTTGTAGGCCTGGTATGTATAATTTGGTGGTTTGTCAGCTGTAGTAGCTATGACGGCCTTTTCAGCCTAGCTTTATATTGATGTTTAGTTAGCGCTAGTTTCCATTCAGTTTTATATTTTGCTTCGCAAATTATCTTGCAAGGTGGCCCCATGGCCAAAGTATGAAATTATGTGTTCAGAGTCCCTTAGTCGCAATTTGGTACGCCAGGTTAGGTGAGGCACCGGGTGCTTGTCTCGCTCCTAGGTTCGGGGCGTGATAGTTGCTCTGCTGCGTATGGCCCATCCTCTAGACACCTTTGGAAGACATGGAGTGTGACAACGTACACGCTTCCCTTTACTCCATAGGGCCTTCTCATCAGTTTCAGTGTTTGGTGGCTGGTGACGTCCAAATCCACTACTAAAAAGTATATGGACACGGCCGGATGCAATATAATTTACCCAACTATGAGTCGGGGTCGAATCCCACATGGAACAATATATAGGCGATTAGGAATGTAAGAGAATTATCACTTATTATACAATGCCAAACACTGAGAATGGTTGTTGAGAAAATATTATAGCTAAATGCAAAAACATAAACTAACCTAGAAAGCATGTAAAATGATCAATGGCTACAAGCATAGGTGCATCGGGATTTACACTCAAGTAACGATCCAATATATTTCACAATTTTATAAATATGAATGACTTTATTATTTATTAGCCTTGGATAATAATTCTAAATTAGCTTCTCTCGAACACTAACAAGACTTCCTAATTGAATTATCTCTAAAACAATTAAGTGATTAAGCACACCCGAATATGGCTACAAGTAGTTCATTTCTATCCCTTGGTAGAATCTATAAAGTGAGGGTTAACGCCACAAGTTCTTGTTAATTAATCTTTCCGAACCCTAAACTATTTTTCCCAATTAATCTGAAGGAAATGAGCGAGTCCTAGGGTTAGCTAATCCCTTCGGAAACATTCAAGAACAAGAATAATTAAAGAAACAACAACTCGCTTCATAATAAATAAAAATCGTTCAATACATAAGCACAACAAGGTATTTAATCCACAATTTAAATATGAGTATTTCCATAAACAAGATTCAAGTGTTGGAAATAAATACTACACACTTAGATATACAATACAAAGCAAGGTAATGAGGAAATGAGCATAAAGGAGTAAGAAATTCTCAACCAAAAGTTTCAAATCTTCAAGACCCAAGTGTGTGTGCAAGAACCCTAGATTCCAAGACTTGTTCTCTCTAGTGTATGGACTGAAAATAAGCCAAAGATCCTCCAAGATATGATATTCTTCCGTATTTGTGGGTTTGGAGTTGAGAAAATGTGAAATGCCAATACTACCCAGGTCAGAGACCCGTCGACCGCACCTGCAGAAAGATCCTCGCAGGTGCGGCTCCGCATATGCGGGCCTTCAATCGCAGATGCGTGAACTCAGTGGATTTTGCCTACTTAATAGATGCGGACATTGTGGCGCACGTGCGACTCCGCAGATGCGGATAAACCATCGTAGGTGAGAGCCCATGTAGAATTCCCTTGCTCTGCAGATGCGGCCTTTCAGCTCGCATATGCGATGTCGCATATGCGGGCAGTGTTCTGCAAATGCAAAATCACTGAAGGATTTTGCACTTTTGTACTTTTTTTTGCTCAATTCCACTTCACTTGAATTCAAGTCTCCTCGTAGCATCATTTACCTGAAAATCTAGAAATATACACCATAAACAACCACACACTATAATTAAAGGACGCAAAATCTATGGAAAAGAGACTAGAATGAGTGGTAAAATCACCACTCATCAGTGGCCTGAAATTGACCTGGCTTCGCCAAAACGCCTTATCTCTAAAAGCCCAGTTCGAGAGGCGTCCCTCTCGCAGTAGGGTTCCAACCCTCGCCTCGCTCTTGTGAAATACTATGTTTCCCCTCTCTATTCCCAAGTAAAGGGTGAGTCCCATGCATCAGTTTGTGGATCGCAGTCTCACACACTAATCCATACAGGTGCCCGTAGTAGGCTGATCGCCCTACTTAAACCAATAATCATATCGGTCCCTAGGACCCATTGCTGGAAAGGCTCGGCTTAAAAACCATACGTGGATCTTCTGCCTCATACGACTCCTCTAGGGATGGAGGTAGGCCCAGCCCAGGCTTGTGCGGTTAAGGTTGTTGTACACGACCTCATAAGAAAAGAATGAAAAAAATGATGTTTCCAGCTTTTGATCTTTGACATAAAGAAATAAGTAATAACGAAGGGGACATTTTCAAATTATCTCCTAGCTAGTGTAACAAAAAAGACATGGATGGTTTACTCATGTAAACGAATAAAAAAATGAGAAAAGAAATACAAAAAGAAAAAATCAATGTCGAGTCTTATGTTGGGTTTAAAAATCTTTCTTAAGAACCTAGGCGACTTGCTTTTAAGCGGCGCCTTCATTTTTTCAATATGAAAAGAGACCGGCTACCTTTTAGATGATAGAAAGGAGGCCTTTCCTTATAGGAATAGCTTTCTCAATTATTTTAAATAATATGAGACCACCAAGGCCTCCCAAAATATTTTGACAGAAGAAGATTCCAACAAACAAACCTTTGTATAAGCCGATTATCATCTACGTAACCGCAAACTTGCTTTCTTCAAGAAGAGTGAAGCGAAGTCCATCCTCGAAAGGAAAGAGGGACGAGCGGAACGGCTTCAGTATCGGTAAGCAGTCCCTTTAACTGCACGAGATATCAAGCAGGAAGGTAATGACCATGAGGGAAAGGCAAGTAGTTAGAAACATGAAGCATAGGTAAGGGCAGTAAGAGTAAGAGTAGTCCATAAAGCAGCTGGTTGAAGCATGGCAAGGGGAGATGTTGAATGGGAACCGGGAAAGGAACTGCTACTGGCGGATCTTTTCCTAGAACCGAAGCTGACCTTTAGCTAGCCGACCATGTACCAGAAGTCTATACTGGCATTGCAATAGGTCAAGCAAGTCCGCTAGCAAGCATGCAGGCTATTGGCTTCTTCCTATATCCCTATTCCGGAAAGCTATTGATTTCATTACCGAACCAAAAAAGATTATTGCCTTTGTTCTACCTACCACCCTTTCACACTATTTAAGGGGCATCATTTATTGAGAGTGGATTTCGGTTGTTTAGATATTTCAAGCATAAGCAGTAGTTGAACCAGCATAATGAAAAAGCTAGCAAAATGACAGGCGCAGAATCGGATTCGGCCAAATAAACAGAATGGCAAGCTCCATTACCATTCGAAAAATCCCATCGGTTCGAAACTAAATCCTAAACTTCGGAGTTGCATGTAGCAGAAAGAGAAAGTCCAACTTAGGCCTCAGGCTTGAGAAGGTTCATCGTTCCCGACTGTCCCATGTTTGTTGTATTTCTGCAGGGGGGGAGCCCAACCCCACTAACGCCGTGTTTTAGGGTTACAACGAGCTGGCCTCTGAGAGACTAAGTTGAGAATAGCGCTCGCTATATTTCCATCCATATGCATATATGCTTACTTATATAGGATCAAGAGCTCTTTACTAATATAACATCATATGGGACACTTCCTTGAAGAAAGTCGTACTCCCATCAGCTTTCAAGTAGATAAAGAAGTTAAGGCCAGTGACATCAGCTATCGGCTATTGGCCTTTGTGAAAGCTCCTCCTTAATATGTTTGATCCCTTTCCAAGCCTTTATCTTCGTCAATGAATATGGGTCGCTCATGTCCTTTAGTTCGATACACTACTCTAAGGCTAGTTGCCTATACATCATCTTTACTTTCTAGTAAAGTCCACTTTGACTATCGCTACACCCTCTCTAGACAAACAATTTGATTCAAGCCACTCCACCACTAGTACAATAGCACCCTGCCTTAATATTCGATTCAAAAAGGATAGTCTGCTTGACAAGTTCAAGAAAAACTGTAGAGAGAGTGGGATACACCTAGCTTAACCTATCCAATATCCGATTCAAAAAGGATTGTTTCGCTGGAATGCTTGCTTGAATATAGCTACTTCGATTAAAACAAAATTTTCACTCTATACGGTATGGTTACAAACCGAATGAAGAAGTCAGAAGAAGTTCATCTCTTGTGGGAGCTTACTAATAGTGAGGAAGCCATAATCTATCTATAGGATTGCCTATTTGTCTATCTGTCCGGTGAAGAGATAATGGAAGAGACTCTCAATAGGGCAAGCGCAAAATACCTCATCCGATTCCCCGGACGAAGGTGAGACCAACTTTATTATGATTAGCGAAGTCCTTTACAACTCTGTCGAATGGTTTCACTTCTTTTTTCCCCTTCTGTTTAGTTTCATGCCAGTCAGTCGACTCCCCTTCCTCAAAAGATTGTAAAACTTCACGGTTATTCATCCATGTATGGGTAATCTCCGGCGGTCAGAGAAGCAAGGATATCCATGAAAGAAGGATGTCTTAAACATTAGTATGTCTTCAAATATGGGAGGGGCAGACATTCAGTTAGATGAGGGCAGGTTTATACGCATTAATTTTAATTGATTGATTGGGAAAGCTGGTTCCGTAGCGTTAAAAGCTTAAGTATCCGGAAAGAAGAGGGAATGAGGACGTGGAAAATAAGAGACGGTCCTAGAACTTATACTAGCTATTTAAATAAAGTAGCGGCTAGGTCTGTGACCCCGGATTCACTAATTCAAGGGTTTTAGATGGGATGGACAGAAGAGTTTGAACGAGCGAGTGACTTTATGGTTCCACAGGTTCCAAAGGCTAAAAGCTGGAGTAGTTGATCCAGTAGTTCTAAATATAGATAGAAGAATCCCGAATGAACAAGCATCCACAAATATCGATTCATTCAAGCAAGAGAGTACAACAATCCTTTGTTTTGACACTGGTCTCATAAACAAGTGAAAAATACCTTGTACAATTTACCCTTTCCCTTTCAGCCAGTCCAAGAGTTCAGTTCATTCGAAAACGGGTAGCCATTAAGGAAAGCGGCTATTGGATATTTTGTTTTAACCGGTTGCTACACCCTTTATAGTAAGTACTGGTGAGAGGGAAAGAGAGCTCCTACCCTTTACCCAAATAGTACAAGAATGGCAATCCACCTATTGGCGTGTTGCTGCCCTCAACCGACCTGATCGTCCCAATCTGGTTGTCCTCACTAAGAACAGATCCACAATCTCTTATCTAATGAATATGAAATTGCTATATAGCATTCCTTTGCCTATCTGCCCATTGATAGAACTTCCAGCACTAAGGTGGTTGGTGTGGTAAGGCAAGCAACTACTCTTTCCGAAGAAGAGTACCTGCCCGAGCTATCTTAAAATAAAGCTCTCTAGGTTAGCTATAGGTAAAGTTCTCCCAGAGTTGGAGACACAGGCTGCTACTCCTTCACAAATTGACTAGATGACTGTCAACCAGCTCTAAAGGTTGCAAAGCCTTTGGAGTGCCCCTGAATGGAAGAAAGGAAATATATTTAGAAATCTTTCCTAGCTACCGAGGAAGGGGAGAGGAGAACATAAGTAACCATCAAACTATAGTACCTCACCTCAAACAAAGGCCCTCGGAAGAGCCTGAAGTAGAGAAACCTACAAATAAATAAAAGAATACCTATCAAAAGCTTCACCTCGGTAAACCTTTGGAATAAAGATCGTCGAGCCGCACAACTCCCAGGCTGGCCAAGTGGGCTGCACCTCTGAGGACTCAATATGAAACAGAAAGGTGTTGCTTGAAGCCCTGAAGTCGTCCGCTTTCTCACCATTCACAGAAAGTCTTTTAAGAAAAAGGCTTCCCTAAATTTTTGGGGCATCCGGATCGGGATACCCCAGCATGACGAAGACTGGCCCCTTTGTTTCGGGGTACCGCCGTTGTCACGGAGCATCGTAAGGACGCACGGCGATTACTCCAGAAACCTTCACTTGCTTGGAAGCATACGGAGGCTCATGCAACACAACCAGCAAGCAGATCCAAGCCCAACCATTACAGTCAGGAGACGCGTGGGTGTGGCATCCTGGAAGCAGACGTGTAAAGAATATCGCTTTGCGCATATCACTTATCCCGGTCACCCCTTCCATCCAGATACGGTAAGTTCAAATCCTAATTATTTCCTTTTCTACTTATTCACATCCTCACTCGAATAAGAGAAAATCCTTCGAACTTACAACCACTACCCCAAACATCTTTCTATGACACCCTGCCCGACATCGTCACGAGTAAGCCCCCCTTTTTTTATGTTTTTCAATCGCCTTTGTTTATTGTGAATCCGTTCGACATATATGCCATCACTCGGGACTCAGAAAAGCAAAGAAATGTTGAAGTGACGTCCATGCTCGTGGTCGCAATGCCGCCTCCACGCAAGCCCTCGGTCACCGAGCCGACCTCGTCCGCTCGAAAGGACACAACCTTGGCCAGCCTTTTGAGTTCTACCCCTGCTACCTCAAATATCACAATCCATACACCGCTCGAGGGTACCTTCGCTCCCCAACTGAGCAAAATGGAGAAAATTCGGTTGAGGCCCGGGAGACGAGGGAAAGGAGAGAGAAGAAAAGGGAAGGTTCTGCTGAGACTCAAGTCTCCCTGCCGGAGCTCCCCGAATCTGAAGTGGAAATCGAGGGGCTACTCAGTGAGAAGAAGAGTCAAATGATTTTGACAATTGTTGCACTGGCAGAGCAGGGATCATACAGGGAAGGTTGGGGCAGTGAGGAACTAGACGATTATCTGCATAACCTCCACCCCATCGACTACATTTATCGCTGAACCAACTGAACATCAACATGAAACGGCATAATCATCAGAACCGACTATAGGTTCATTGACTTAATGAAATGGTGCCTATACCTTTATAGGCTCCTGGTGCTGGCTGTAGCCGTGGGAGGTGGGAGCTCTACCAAAAAGCAAGCAATGACTTCTAGGACACCCTGCCCGACATCGTCACAAGTAAGCCCCATTTTTTTTTCAATCGCCTTTGTTCATTGTGAATCCGTTCGGCATATATGCCTTCACTCGGGCCTCGGAAAAGCAGAGAAATGTTGAAGTGACGTCCAAGCTCGTGGTTGCAATGCCGCCTCCACGCAAGCCCTCGGTCACCGAGCAGACCTCGTCTGCTCGAAAGTACACAACCTTGGCCAGCCTTCCGGGTTCTACCCCCGCTACCACAAATAGTATAACCCATTCACCGCTTGAGGGTACCTCCGCTCCCCAACTGAGAAAAATGGAGTAAATTCGGTTGAGTCTTAGGAGATGAGGGAAAGGAGAGAGAAGAAAAGGGAAGGTTCTCCTGAGACTCAAGTCTCCATGCAAGAGCTCCCCAAACCTGAAGTAGAAGTCGAGGGGTTGCTCAGTGAGAAGAAGCGTCAAATGATTTAGACAATTGTTGCGCTGGCAGAGCAGGGATCATACAGGGAAGGTTGTGGCAGTGAGGAGCTAGAAGAGTATCTGCAGAACCTCTACCCCATGGACTACATCTATCGCTGAACCTACTGAACATCAATTTGAAACGGCATAATCATCAGAACCGACTGCAGGTTCATTGACTCAATGAACTGGTGCCTATACCTTTCTAGGCTCTTGGTGCTAGCTGTAGTCGTGGGAGGTGGGGGCTCTACCAAAAAGCATGCAATGACACAATCAACAAGTGAGCCCTTACCCGCACTCGAGAAGGTGGGTATCGACAGACATAACAACTTAATCAACCAGATCAACCGAAGCTATTTCCTCTAGATAGAATGAGGCTCATGTTGAGATATCTGTTAGTGATTAGGCCACCCCTCATGGCAAAAAAATAAAGGTTGGTTCAGGTGATTGATCAAAAAAATATTTCCTTCCCTTTCTTTATGACAGAGCAATTGAATGAAGAAGTGCATGAACTATAAGATTATGAATAAGCTATTTATTCTCCGTCCTTTTGAATAAAGAAACCTTCAGTATGATGGTAGTAGAGTAGTCGATCTGATCTCGCGTGCGAGCGGATAGAAATGCCTATAGATGAGGCAGGGGAGGGTAGCTTGCCGTCAAAAGGCATGTATAGTAGTCTTTTGTTTGATGATAACGGGAAGGGCAATTGACTGCAACCTTTTTTGGCCTATTGGCTATTGGGTGGTGGCAACTGGAGAAAGATAGCAAGGGGAAAAGCAAAGGGCAGGGCTTCAAGTGACTTGTTAGGGCTGTCGAAGAGCAAAGAAAAAAGTCACTTGAAGCTCCTCTCCTTAGAGTCAAGTGGCTTTAAGCTCCTCTGGCGCACCCTAGCCAAGCGGTCCTCGCCTGCACAAGCAAGCAGATTAGCTCCCTCATTCTCTTATTGTGTCGACAGGCTTGGGCGAATGAGGTAGGGTTATATTAGATGGAGGAGGACTGTGAACGTCCGTCCCATAAAGCGCCAGGGGACCATGCATTGCTCCCGGGCTGGGCTCTCGCATGTCCGGTATCCGATCAGATCTACCAGCGACCGGTTTATAGAACAAGGAGTTAAGCAAGGGGCAGGAGATTGATAAAAGAACCTGGCCAAAGTCAGTCTTGTGTTCAATTCTGCTGTTGGAATGAATTCTTTCTGCCATCTGTCTTTCCCTTCTCTCTCTTCTCTTAGTAAAAGTAGGTTCAAGTCAAACTGTTTTTTGGCTTGCAGGCTCAGGGGCTGCAGTCAGCTATTTCCCTTGTAGTCATCAACTCGTTATTGACAGATCCGATCTGGTATTCATAATCTGGAGTAAAAGGATTCGAACCTTTGCATGCCGGCACAAAATACCAATGCCTTACCACTTGTCTATACTCCATAGGCATGTTTTGGACGGTAGGAACAGGGAGAGGGGGAAGGGAGAAGCAGGGCTCGAAGAACGAGCCGTGCAAGGATGCGGGGATATAGCAAGTAAGCAGCAAGGTTCTCCTCTTAGGACCAACTGCAACAAGCTCGCGACTCTAATAGAAAGAAAGGGCAAGCTCTCTGCTCTATTTGCTTGCATCCTATGCCTATTAAAGTTGTCGAAGGCTTCTGTAACCTTAGACTTGTTAGCAATTCCAATGCTACGCCTTAAACCACTCGTCCATCTCTGCTACATAATGATTATGAAACAAAAACCGAGTGAATAGCGAGTCAATCATAAACAATTATTGATTGGATAGGTACGACCAATCCATTCTAACTAGATAAATAGAAAAGTTTCCATTCCCTTGCCTTGAGTGAAATGGTGGGAATCCTTGTTTTTTTTTATTGAATATCCTCCTTCCTTGGATTAGTGTTGGGACGCATATATCAAAAGCTCAGTGTGAAATTTGAATGAGATATATCTTTCTTATTTCAAATTCAAAATTGGAGTAATTGAGGTTACACAAAATCTCCGCCAGAAAATGAAAAAGTTGAATATGGAAAAGTATTCTCTAAGGGTAATGTAATTGAGTTAAATTCATTTTGTATAATACAAGTAAGGAATTCCATTTGTGTATGTGCTCCCGATAGAAAGAAATAAGGTACTCTATTCCATTACATACATGTCGTCTCCACGCAAGCCCTCGGTCATCGAGCAGACCTCGTCCGCTCGAAAGGACACAACCTTGGCCAGCCTTCCGGGTTCTACCCCCGCTACCACATATATCACAACCTATACACTGCTCGAGGGTACCTCCACTCCCCAACTGAGGAAAATGGAGCAAATTCGGTTGAGTCTCAAGAGATAAGGGAAAGGAGAGAGAAGAAAAGGGAAGGTTCTGCTAAGACTCAAGTCTCCATGCCGAAGCTCCCCAAACCTGAAGTAGAAGTCGAGGGGCTGCTAAGTGAGAAGAAGCGTCAAATGATTTGGACAATTGTTGCGCTGGCGGAGCAGGGATCATACAGGGAAGGTTGGGGCAGTGAAGAGCTAGACGAGTATCTGCAGAACCTCTACCCCATCGACTACATCTATCGTTGAACGGACTGAACATCAACTTGAAACAACATAATCATCAGAACCGACTGCAGGTTCATTGACTCAATGAACTGGTGCCTATACCTTTCTAGGCTCTTGGTGCTGGCTGTAGCCGTGGGAGGTGGGAGCTCTACCAAAAAGCATGCAATGACACAATTAACAAGTGAGCCCTTACCCGCACTCGAGAAGGTGGGTATCGACAGACACAACAACTTAATCAACCGGATCCACCGAAGCTATTTCCTCTAGACAGAATGAGGCTCCTGTTGAGATATCTGTTAGTGATCAGGACACCCCTCATGGCAAAGGAATAAAGGCAGGTTCAAGCGATTGATAAAAAAAATATTTCCTTCCCTTTCTTTATGACAGAGCAATTGAATGAAGCAGTGCGTGACCTATAAGATTATGAATAAGCTATTTATTCTCTGTCCTTTTGAATAAAGAAACCTTCAATGTGATGGTAGTAGAGTAGTCGATCTAATCTCGCACGCGGGCGGATAGAAATGCCTATAGAAGGTAGGGGAGGGTAGCTTGCCGGCAAAAGGCATGTATGGTAGTCTTTTGTTTGATGATAACGGGAAGGGCAATTGACTGCAACCTTTTTTGACCTATTGGCTATTGGGTGGGGGCAACTGGAGGAAGATAGCACGGGGAAAAGCAAATGGCAGAGCTTCAAGTGACTTGTTAGGGTTGTCGAAGAGCAAAGAAAAAACTCACTCGAAGCTCCTCTCCTTAGAGTCAAGTGGCTTTCAGCTCCTCTGGCGCACCTTAGCCAAGCGGTCCTCCCCTACACAAGCCAGCATATTAGCTCCCTCTTTCTTTTATTGTGTCAGCAGGCCTGGGTGAATGAGGTAGGGTTAGATTAGATGGAGGAGGACTGCGAACGTCCATCCCATTAAGCGCCAGGGGACCACGCATTCCTCCCGGGCTGGGCTCTCGCATGTCCGGGATCCAATCAGATCTACCAGCGACCGGTTTACAGAACAAGGAGTTAAGCAAGGGCCAGGAGATTGATAAAAGAACCTTGCCAAAGTCAGTCTTGTGTTCAATTATTCTATTGGAAGGAATTCTTTCTGCCATCTGTCTTTCCCTTCTCTCTCTTCTCTTGGTAAAAGTAGGTTCAAGTCAAACTGTTTTTTTGGCTTGCGGGCACAGGGACTGCAGTCAGCTGTTTCCCTTGTAGTCGTCAGCTCATTATTGACAGATCCGATCTGGTATTCATAATCTGGAGTAATAGGATTCGAACCTTTGCATGCTGGCACAAAAAACCAATGCCTTACCACTTGGCTATACTCTATAGGCATGTTTTGGACGGTAGGAACGGGGAGAGGGGGAAGGGAGAAGCAGGGCTCGAAGAACGAGCCATGCAAGGATGCGGGGATATAGTAAGTAAGAAGCAAGGTTCTCCTCTTAGGACCGACTGCAACAAGCTCGCGACTCTAATAAAAAGAAAGGGCAAGCTCTCTGCTCTATTTACTTGCAATGCTATGCCTATTAAAGTTGTCGAAGGCTTTTGTAACCTTAGACTTGTTAGCCGTTCCAATGCTACGCCTTAAACCACTCAGCCATCTCTCCTATATAATGATTATGAAATAAAAACCGAGTAAATAACAAGTCAGTCATAAACAATTATTGATTGGATAAGTACGACCAATCCATTCTAACTAGAAAAATAGAAAAGTTTCCATTCCCTTGCCTTGAGTGAAATGGTGGGAATCCTTGTTTTATTTTTTTGAATATCCTCCTTCCTTGGATTAGTACTGGGACGCATATATCAAAAGCTCAGTGTGAAATTTGAATTGAGATATATCTTTCTTATTTCAAATTCAAAATTGGAGTAATTGAGGTTACACAAAATCTCCGCCAGAAAATGAAAAAGTTGAATCTGGAAAAGTATTCTCTAAGGGTAATGTAATGGAGTTAAATTAATTTTGTGTCATACAAGAAAGAAATTCCATTTGTCTATGTGCTTCCGGTAAAAAGAAATAAGGTACTCTATTCCATTACATACATGCCGCCTCCATGCAAGCCCTCGGTCACCGAGCAGACCTCGTCCGCTCGAAAGGACAGAACCTTGGCCAGCCTTCCGAGTTCCACCCCCGCTACCACAAATATCACAACCCACACACCGCTCGAGGGTACCTCCGCTCCCCAATTAAGCAAAATGGAGCAAATTCGGTTGAGTCTCAGGAGACGAGGGAAAGGAGAGAGAAGAAAAGGGAAGGTTCTACTGAGACTCAAGTCTCCGTGTCGGAGCTCCCCAAACCTAAAGTAGAACTCAGGGGGCTGCTCAGTGAGAAGAAGCGTCAAATGATTTGGACAATTGTTGCTCTGGCGGAGTAGGGATCATACAGGGAAGGTTGGGGCAGTGAGGAGCTAGACGAGTATCTGGAGAACCTCTACCCCATTGACTACATCTATCGCTGAACCGACTGAACATCAACTTGAAACGGCATAATCATCAGAATCGACTGCAGGTTCATTGACTCAATGAATTGGTGCCTATACCTTTCTAGGCTCTTGGTGTTAGCTGTAGCCGTGGGAGGTGGGGGCTCTACCAAAAAGCATGCAATGACACAATCAACAAGTGAGCCCTTACCCGCACTCGAGAAAGTGGGTATCGACAGACACAATAACTTAATCAACCGGATCCACCGAAGCTATTTCCTCTAGACAGAATGAAGCTCCTGTTGAGATATCTGTTAGTGATTAGGACACCCCTCATGGCAAAGGAATAAACGCAGGTTCAAGCGATTGATCAAAAAAATATTTCCTTCCCTTTCTTTATAACAAAGCAATTGAATGAAGCGGTGCGTGACCTATAAGATTATGAATAAGCTATTTATTCTCTGTCCTTTTAAATAAAGAAACCTTCACTATAATGGTAGTAGAGTAGTCGATCTGATCTCGCGTGCGGGCGGATAGAAATGCCTATAGATGAGGTAGGGGAGGGTAGCTTGCCGGCAAAAGGCATGTATGGTAGTTTTTTGTTTGATGATAACGGGAAGGGCAATTGACTGCAACCTTTTTTGGCCTATTGGCTATTGGGTGGGGGCAACTGGAGGAAGATAGCACGGGGAAAAGCAAAGGGCAGAGGTTCAAGTGACTTGTTAGGGTTGTCGAAGAGCAAAGAAAAAAGTCACTCGAAGCTCCTCTCCTTAGAGTCAAGTGGCTTTCAGCTCCTTTGGACCGACTGCAACAAGCTCGCGACTCTAATAGAAAGAAAGGGCAAGCTCTCTGCTATATTTGCTTGCAATGCTATGCCTATTAAAGTTTTCGAAGGCTTCTGTAACCTTAGACTTGTTAGCAATTCCAATGCTACACCCTACCACTCGGCCATCTCTCATACATAATGATTATGAAATAAAAATCGAGTGAATAGCGAGTTAGTCATAAACAATTATTGATTTGATAGGTACGACCAATCCATTCTAACTAGAGAAATAGAAAAGTTTCCATTCCCTTGCCTTGAGTGAAGTGGTGGGAATCCTTGTTTTATTTTTTTGAATATCCTCCTTCCTTGGATTAGTATTGGGACGCATATATCAAAAGCTCAGCGTGAAATTTGAATGAGATATATCTTTCTTATTTCAAATTCAAAATTGGAGTAATTGAGGTTACACAAAATCTCCGCCAGAAAATGAAAAAGTTGAATCTGGAAAAGCATTCTCTAAGGGAAATGTAATTGAGTTAAATTCATTTTGTATCATACAAGAAAGGAATTCCATTTGTGTATGTGCTCCCGGTAAAAAGAAATAAGGTACTCTATTCCATTACATACATGCCGCCTCCACGCAAGCCCTCGGTCACCGAGCAGACCTCGTCCGCTCGAAAGGACACAACCTTGGCTAGCCTTCCGGGTTCTACCCCCGCTACCACAAATATCACAACCCATACACCGCTCGAGGGTACCTCCGCTCCCCAACTGAGCAAAATGGAGCAAATTCGGTTGAGTCTTAGGAGATGAGGGAAAGGAGAGAGAAGAAAAGGGAAGGTTATGTTGAGACTCAAGTCTCCATGCCGGAGCTCCCCAAACCTGAAGTAGAAGTCGAGGGCTGCTTAGTGAGAAGAAGCGTCAAATGATTTAGACAATTGTTGCGCTGTCAGAGCAGGGATTATACAGAGAAGGTTGGGGCAGTGAGGAGCTAGACGAGCATATGGAGAACCTCTACCCCAACGACTACATCTATCGCTGAACCGACTGAACATCAACTTGAAACGGCATAATCATCAGAACCGACTGCAGGTTCATTGACTCAATGAACTGGTGCCTATACCTTTCTAGGCTCTTGGTGCTAGCTGTAGCTGTGGGAGGTGGGGGATCTACTAAAAAGCATGCAACGACACAATCAACAAGTGAGCCCTTACCCGCACTCGAGAAGGTGGGTATCGACAGACACAACAACTTAATCAACCGGATCCACCGAAGCTATTTCCTCTAGACAGAATGAGGCTCCTGTTGAGATATCTGTTAGTGAATAGGACACCCCTCATGGCAAAGGAATAAAGGCAGGTTCAGGCGATTGATCAAAAAAATATTTCCTTCCCTTTTCTTTATGACAGAGCAATTGAATGAAGCGGTGCGTGACCTATAAGATTATGAATAAGCTATTTATTCTCCGTCCTTTTGAATAAAGAAACCTTCAGTATGATGGTAGTAGAGTAGTCGATCTGATCTCGCGTGCGGGCGGATAGAAATGCCTATAGATGAGGCAGGGAATGGTAGCTTACCAACAAAAGGCATGTATGGTAGTCTTTTGTTTGATGATAATGGGAAGGGCAAGTGACTGCAAACCTTTTTGGCCTATTGGCTATTGGGTGGGGGCAACGGGAGGAAGATAGCGTGGGGAAAAGCAAAGGGCCGAGCTTCAAGTGACTTGTTAGGGCTGTCTAAGAGAAAATAAAAAAGTCACTCGAAGCTCCTCTCCTTAGAGTCAAGTGGCTTTCAGCTCCTCTGGCGCACCCTAGCCAAGCGGTCCTCGCCTACAGAAGCAAGCAGATTAGCTCCCTTTTTCTCTTATTGTGTCGGCAGGCCTGGGCGAATAAGGTAGGGTTAGATTAGATGGAGGAGGACAGCGAATGTCCGTCCCATGAAGTGCTAGGGGACCATGCATTCCTCCCGGGCTGGGCTCTCGCATGTCCGGGATCCGATCAGATATACCAGTGATCGGTTTACAAAACAAGGAGTTAAGAAAGGGCTAGGAGATTGATAAAAGAACCTGGCCAAAGTCAGTCTTGTGTTCAATTCAAGTCAAACTGTTTTTTTGGCTTGCGGGCTCAGGGGCTGCAGTCAGCTGTTTCCCTTGTAGTCGTCAGCTCGTTATTGACAGATCCGATCTGGTATTCATATTCTGGAGTAAAAGGTTTCGACCCTTTGCATGCCGGCACAAAAAACCAATGCCTTACCACTTGGCTATACTCCATAGGTATGTTTTGGACGGTAGGAATGGGGAGAGGGGGGAGGGAGAAGCAGGGCTCGAAGAAAGAGCAGTGCAAGGATGCAGGGATATAGCAAGTAAGCAGCAAGGTTCTCCTCTTAGGACCGACTGCAACAAGCTCGCGACTCTAATAAAAAGAAAGGGCAAGCTCTCTGCTCTATTTGCTTGCAATGCTATGCCTATTAAAGTTGTCGAAGGCTTCTGTAACCTTAGACTTGTTAGCAATTCCAATGCTACGCCTTAAACCACTTGGCCATCTCTCCTACATAATGATTATGAAACAAAAACCGAGTGAATAACGTGTCAGTCATAAACAATTATTGATTGGATAGGTACGACCAATCCATTGTAACTAGAAAAATAGAAAAGTTTCCATTCCCTTGCCTTGATGGAAATGGTGGGAATCCTTGTTTTATTTTTTTGAATATCCTCCTTCCTTGGATTAGTACTAGGACGCATATATCAAAAGCTCAGTATGAAATTTGAATGAGATATATCTTTCTTATTTCAAATTCAAAATTGGAGTAATTGAGGTTACACAAAATCTCCGCCAGAAAATGAAAAAGTTGAATCTGGAAAAGTATTCTCTAAGGGTAATGTAATTGAGTTAAATTCATTTTGTATCAGACAAGAAAGGAATTCCATTTGTGTATGTACTACCGATAAAAAGAAATAAGGTACTCTATTCCATTACATACATGGATCGGGTTGAAAAACCAGACTTAGCCTCTCTTGGAATCCTGAATATGCCAATAAATAATTAATTGTACTAATCCACATATGTCTCTCTCCCATCAATAGGTACTAGTTGACGTAATGAAAAAATTACCTATTTGTTTGATGAGAAATGCGAAACAAAAAAGAAAAAAAAAAGATCCCCCGTTGGAAATGAAATTATGCTCCATGTCCCCCTTTTCACAGAAAATAGAGAGATGAATTGATATATTTATTGAATTCATCGGGACTAACGAGGCTCGAACCCGCAGCTTCCGCCTTGACAGGGCGGTGCTCTGACCGACTGAACTACAATCCCAGGAAAATTAGGTGTACATCCTAAAATTAATTTAGATTCGAACCCTTAAGTTTCGTTGTGTTGTAACAGCAAGACGAATGATATACTTAATTATTATTATTATCTAATTATATATAATTATTATTAAAATAAAATATAGTAGACTCATAGTGGGATAATTCATGAATTGAATCAAGTGGGGCCTTTTAATTTAACTAATTTAAACTTAATTAAACTAAAGAGTCACGCTCTTTAAACGCTCTATAAGAAAAGAAGAAGAAAGAGTCTTACGTCATCGCTTCCAATCTAATAAAGGGCTTTTTTCTTTTCCACGAAAGTCCATCCCAACAATTGTTCTAGAGGATATAAATATAAATATGAAAAAGGTAACAGCCCGGAGAGTCGTTTTTTTAGTTTTTAAGTGGAATGTTCATTATCGTAATAAGTAGTCGATTAGGAGAACATATATCTCACTACAGTGTATACTCTTCCTCGTCTTTCATTATTCATATTTTATGTCCTTGGACATAGATATTCTAGATACCCCCTTCTATTATGAATCGCGAAAGTCTTCCTACTTCTCCATTGTTACAATCAGATCCAAAAAATAAGAAATCAATCAAAATGGACCTGAATTGAATCATGACTATATAATCTATTCTGATATTAAGGTATTTAATATAGATTTAATTCGTGGAAGCGGACCTTTGATTTCCTTGGACCACGTAAGAATTCGTCGTCCGATTGAATCCACTTTTTCTTGGATGCTCTATAGGAATCCATCGCTATTCCTTTCCTCCACCGATAAAGGTTCATCCCGAGTCACAAGAGCAATCTCTTTTTTTTTTTTAATTTTTTTTTCTTTTTGTTATGGTAATGAAACGTAAGAGGTCGGAAATCAGGTTGTTTCTGATGATGAAAAGAGCTTTTATCTTATGTGAAATTTATGAAAACTCGAAATGTCGGTAATGTTAGAAAATGACCTACGGAATCTGATGGTCAGATGTCGTAGGTCGGTATATCTTTGAAAGCTCAGACGGAGAGAATAAACAGACTCCACGAGTGCTACTTAAGCCACTTTAGTGCAAACCAGAAGGACTTACGCTGTTGGCTGTTGCTTAGTCCTGCTATAACTTAACAACCAAAAAGCTCTGCGTCGAACTTCAGCCCCTTCGAGTTGGCCACGGGGTAACAGCCTCTGACGCCCCACACCATTGCGACAGGAGGGGGCTTGCCCATCAGCCTACTTTGCCAAGAGGTGGCAGGAGCGCAACGACCTTAGCCCAAACCTACTTAAACAACCTAAAGGCTTGGCCCGGTCTGAAAGTAGACCTTGTAGAAAAGCGGATAGGAAAGGTAGCCTATAGACTCAAGCGACCAGCTCGGTGAAAACGAACCCCGTATTCCATGTGAGTCAGTTGACTTCGATTAGACCAGACCGCCCCAGAGAGGAACGTGCCCACGAGGGCACCACCAGATGTTGTAGATAAACCTACTAAAGAAGAAGTTGAGTATATCATAGCTGACCGCACCATGGGCTAGCCCATACACCCACTGCACGAGTGGAATACTACTTAGTCAAGTAGAAAGGAACAAGGTCTTACGGCACGATCACTATATCTTCGATTTTTCTTTACCTCTCCTCTATAGAAAGAGGGGATGATACGTGGCGTGGTATACCTGCTCATTTAGTCAACAAGACATACGTAAGTCGACATAGCTCCATGTATACATTCTTTGGAGCTAGAACCAATCAATAGAATGAAATGAAATAATGGTAAGCCTAGGGCGACGAACATGGCTCAAGAATGTCTATACAAAGCCCCTCTCTTACTCACTCAAAGAGGCAATGCACCCTTTGTTTGAATGGTACTTGATTCATAAAGAATGGTTCTTTTGAAGTTATATGAACTTTCTAAAAAAATGCCACGCGGAGCGTGTCACGAGATATCTCTCTCGGACTTCTTACGGTAAGGCTAATGCACCAGCCAGCTTAGTGTGGTGGCGAACACGTTGTGCTCTAAGCTAATCTGTTTTCCTTGTAGATGGAGGAGAGATAGAAAGTGTGTCGTGCTTGATTCATAAGATTCTATAATCAATAGCACCAGTATATTATTTTACTTAGCCTGCCTCTCCCATGACTTTCCGGACCAACCAACCTGGATCTGCCTTCGCAAGTCTCTTTGCATTTTGGGAGCAGTGCATGCAACAAAATCAAGCAATGGATCTTAGAAGAATTCCACTTCGAATCACGACTCTTTCTATTTATGTGCTGGCATTTGAGTTGTCTCCCTTCCTCTTTCAATCGAAACACTCACCGCAGGTAGCTCCGGTGGCCCCCGCTTCTTCCTCTATCAGGCGGCGACAATCCCCCCTCTACACCCACAACATACAGGAGTTGCTCCAACATCCACACTACAACCAAGAAAAATGCTCTCCAGAGCAATATATGATGCTAAATCAAGAACGAGATATAGAGAGGGCTGTCCTTTTGTTGTCTCGAAGAGACAAAAGCATTCATATTAATGGTGCTAATTCTCATATTCTTTCTAGTCTCTTTTGGTTTCGAGAGCCTCCCTCTCCTCGTCCCTTACTCAGCTTTTGAAAGTCCTCATCCAGGATATTCTTTCTGTATGCTGGGGAAATTACCTCACCCTCACCTTTCTATATTTATTATTATATAGAATTTCCCCGGGTCTCTATAAAATAGAACGAAAAGCCCGGGTGGAAGCACAAACAATAGGAGAGAGAAAAAGTAGAAAAGAAAAGGGGGAAGAAGTCTAGTGCTAGTTCTTACTAAGACTTCTTTATCTAACTTTCATTTTTAGTGGTTTCTTTGTTCTCTTATTTGGATTGAAAGAAAGAAAAAACTTCCCTTTCATTTATTCTTTATTTTTATTTTATCCCTTCGACGAATTTAGGCTATGACCAATGCCCCACTAGCTAAATAGGCGTAAGAAAAAGCTACCTGAAAAAAAAAAGCAAGGTGCACCTTGAATTGAACTCGACGAATTGCGTTTTGCCAGAGAGATTTTTTAGAAAGAATATCCATTGGTAATTCAAAAATAGAAAGAATATAAATAAAGGTGCATACGTGGGAAGGTCCCCCCACTACTTCTTCATTCAGGGGGGGGGGGAGACTAGCCTCATTACTTCCTACTGGGTGAGAGGTATAGCTAACCCACCTACCCACTCATCAATCACGGTGTTTAGCTTACTTGCACTGATAGAACCCTATTGTATTGGGATTAGGCGCCCATCATTTTACTATTTTCAATAAATCTCTTCCATGTTCGATTCTACACTATGTTAGAACATTTCTGTGAATGCTATTCTGATCTAAGTGGTCTTATTCTCTGTCCCGTGTGAGGAAGCATTACTCCTCTTTTCATTTCAAATTCAAGAATACGACCGATACGATTAATTGGTCTGTGCACCTCTCTTATTACTTTTTTGTATCCCCCTAATCTTCGGATACAATTCGATCCTTCTATGGCCACATCTCAATTTTTATTGGGGTATAGACGGTATCTCTTTATTCTTCGTGATATTGACCACATTTCTGATCTCTATTTGCATTTTAGTGGGTTGGTCTGGTATGAGAAGTTATGGGAAAGAGTATATTACAACATTTCTAATTCATGATCGCCGTGTTTAGTATGCTGGATCTTCTACTGTTATATCTTCTTCCCGAAAGTTTGCTAATCCCTATGTTGTGCAGAGCTGAGTATCTTCTATTCGCTGGGATAAAGCCTTTCCTCTGTAGGGGCCTTGTGCAGTAAACACCCTACGGGCGGTCGTCCGTCGACCTAAAGTATCCCCGCGAAGCTTTCGGGAAGAGGGGTAGTCTTGTGTGTAAGCATAGCATTTTTGGTCGAACCCGCCTAACCCAGCTAAGAAGCACCGAACCTGACAGACGCATCGTTTTCCTTTTTTGAGGGTACTCCGAATAGTGGGTACCTCGACCCGCCTACTCGGGTCTTGTATGGATATGTAGGAAGGGGTGCTCCCAGGTATGTATAGGGGTTATGTTTGTTCGTGAGAAAGGATTCCTCGTCAACTAAGTTTGGAGGGTATGGGCACACTTGCGCGAATTCGGGTAACGGCTACAAGGGAGAAATCGAAAGTAAACTGTACCCGACAAGGAATGGGTGTAAACACGTAAGCTACCGAAGCTAGGGATAATCGTCCATGTCTTATTGTGAAACAAAAAAATCCGTCCCACCACAGCAGATGGGTTGCTTCCTCTGTCGCCATCGGGGAGCTCATCACAAGGAGACCTTAGGATATGTTGCTAAAGCAAATGGCATGGGAGGATCGACCCGTTCAGATAATTTCGAAGAAAGACTGTTGGCTACAGGAAGAGAGATTTGTTTTTCCTCCTCAAAACACAAGGAAATGCGGGCAGGGTAGAGCTCGGCAGAGGGTTCGAGAATAGGGTAGGGACTTGTCCTTAAGATTAATATAAGAAAAGAGTTCCAAACCTTTATGCATGCACCTCTGTACAAGTGCTGCATACAAGTTCCAGCCAGGATGATTGAGAAAGATTCAACCAATTTGAACTACTCACATCTCAATAATAGTAGCGTAAAGGCCGTAAGTCGAGGGGCGGCCATAACATAAGGCTATTATTTTCACACCTCACTATCTATATATAGAGAGAGATCCACTGCGTGAGCAACCCGACCGTGCCTTACATGTGCTCTACAGGCTGCACGTAATCTTTCTTCCCAACAAGCCCTTTTTTTTATTTGGAATACGGGCATTGCTTTCGGATCGAAAGGCATGGTTTTTAGTATGTATCCAGATAGGGCCCCGCTAGTTTGGCTAGCTTGTGAGCGGTTCTTTCGGGCGGGTATCTCCCACAATGCAAGCACCATTGTTCGACACCACTCGAGAAGCTAAAGATTCGTCAGTCCAAGCTGAAAATACATACATAGATAGTGGTCTAATGCCAAGGGCGACGACGAAAGCTCTGGACGGAGCCGTATGAGGAGGAAGTCTTACGTACGATTCTCTAAGAAGGGAGTGGCTACCTTTTGGAGCTTCGACCAAGCACCACCAGTCAATTTCGCTTTTGGGCCACCCTTGACTCTACCCTTATTATAGATGTATGGGGTTCTAGCCAAAGAAAGATCAAGGCAGCATATCAGTTGTTCCTTTATACTTTACTTGGATCTATTTTTATGCTATTAGCTATTCTGTTGATTATTCTCCAAACAGGAACAACCGATTTACAAATCTCATTAACCACAGAATTTAGTGAGCGATGCCAAATATTTCTATGGATTGCTTTATTTGCCTCTTTCGCTGTCAAAGTGCCTATGGTACTAGTTCATATTTGGTTACCCGAAGCTCATGTAGAGGCACCTACGGTAGGATCCATCATCTTGGCAAGAATTGCTTTAAAATTGGGAACCTACGGTTTTTTATGATTTTCAATACCCATGTTTCCCAAAGTGACACTTTGTTCCACTCCTTGCATTTATACTTTAAGCGCGGTTGTTATAATATATACTTTCTCGACCACTTTAAGGCAGACCAATCTTAAAAAGATCATTGCTTACTCCTCAGTAGCTCATATGAATCTGGTGACTATTGGTATGTTTGGTCGGGCGGCGGCCACTAGGTCACCTATTTTGAGTTATGGACACACAAGGCCAAAACATGTGTGTCGGGCGTGCGACCCATCAACCTACTAGCAATGGGGGAGAAAGAATAGCATGTCACAATAAAAGCTTGATTCGAGGCATCTGCAAAACACTACCGTCTGTTCTAAAAACAAAAGCCTATTAGCACCCAGGGACGGTAGTGGGGGACGGCCCTACGCATAGGAAACAACAGCACTGGCTCTACGAAGTCAGAATCGAATCTTTCTGTTGGATTTCTCAATTCATTCGTGAATAATAATTCAAGGGTGTCAAACGAGTACTTCTAGCTGCTTCGCTTGCTTCTTATTATGGCGGCTATGTTTTCGTGGAGAAAATGAACGAAAAGCGAGATGAGCGTGATATTTTTAAATCGATTGATAGATAGCTTGATCTCTTCTGATAGATCGAAAGAGATAGAGAGGGAATCTCTCAAGAATAAGGGGAAATCTCCTATTTCTATCTATTGATGAGACAACTATCTATTCTTGATCCATCAGAAAGAAATCGATATGTATCTGATGGAGTATACATTGTACGTAGAGCGCCCAAGCACTTTTTAGGCCAGCTCAGTTCTTTTATCCATCGGTCCAATGCACCGGGATCATCTCATGGAGGGAAAAGCCATAATATAGTTGTCCTGTTTGCTGCCTCGATGCATTCCCTTCTCTCCCCGGTATCATCCCACACAGAAAGAAAGAGTGCAGAGACCCGACCCGACATGTAGGTCTGCTAACGTAAAGCGAGGAGTTGATCTTGAACTGGCGAACCGAAGTCACTTTCGGAACCATATTTCCTACAGCTAACATGTGTCCAGTCCAGCGGGAATGCACACGGCAAATGAACCTGAGCTGCTATACCGAATCCCCCGCTGGCCATCGGGGACTGAGTGGTAAGGCCATAATCCGCAGGGGAAAAGATCACTCATTCTTCCATTGGGGACATGTGCACGAACGATAACTCCAAACTTCACACATCAACTGCCTACCTACCGTTTAGGTTGCACCAGCGAGATCCAGTTAAGGTAAGAAACTTCGTGTCGTGGCTGCTCCTCTCCACCGCGTTGCGGTCTCATGAACTAAACTTTGTTGCCTTCCCGCGTGCAAAGCGAATGGGCGTTGTGCTGTAGGTCAATTTCAGGGTGGGGAGCGAAGAGAGACCAGAAGAATGAGTCATTTGGATCAACGATCTTTTTTAGCCCACAAACAAAGAATCAATGAAATGTCCGTCTATCCATGAACATCTATTCTATCTGTATATCTAGGGGATCTCTCTATACATACAAATATGTTTTATGGAATGATATGATTGGCTAGCCGTAGCCGCATATCAGCTATGCTCAATGCGGGATTTCTGTTGGATCAGATATTTTGGGAAGCTTTTGGACCTAGAAAAAAGGGCTCTAAGCCTTCACGCAAGCAAGCGCGAGAGAAGCGGAGCACGGAGCTACATCTTCCCCCGACCGACTAAAATACAACAATCGTGACCTACTTTGAGTCAAAAGAAAGGCAAAGGGTTTAGCAACAAGCAAACGACTTTCTATCATAGTTTCAAGGGTTCCAAACCTTAACTACTTAAGTACCAATGGTTGCTTCTAGTTTGTTTCATAATGGGGCTGTTCACTATAAGCTATCAACGCTCAACGTTGTCTTAGATTGAACGTTGACTTATCTTATTTCCGTTCAATCTCTAAGGTGTGTTTCGGCTGAGAACGGAAGAGTGTTCTTGTCCAAAGGTGAACAAAGCCTAGCTTCTAGAGTTCGCTGCATTTCCCAGGCTGAAGAAGGGCTTATAGTGCTCGCCTTTGTTTGAAATGTTCGTTTAGTAGCAATACAAACTAAAACTACACCAAAGTGGACGGGATAGTATAGGATCTAGAAGTAGCTAGCCTATAGTAGTCGGCCTAACCAAAGCCTCACGACAACATAAAATTAGCCTTATGAATTGAATCTTAAGTAGGGGGCTTAGCCCGCCCACCTACCCATCAAATAGGCTGAGAGTTAGCATAAGCTCACTCGGAAGCTCGAAGAGCTTCCCTTCATTCGCTTCGCGGGAGCCGCACAACACATAGCTGGAAGTCAGAGGGCCCATACTACCTGCCTAACCCTTCGCTCCGAGGGACTGTAGATCGGAAAGCGCCTTCTAAACCACCCTATTCATCCAAAAGAGAAGGGAAGGGGCCTATGTATTTGCATGACCCCTGTAGATTTAACCCTATCTATACCTGGAGCCACTTTCCTAGCGGTCCTGCCACCACGCTGCAGAACGGGTACTCGTGTGGAACCTTTTATTCTGGCATTAAAGTGGTAGAACGTAACAAAATATTATGGCCCCCTAACATAAGGGACATAGGTATGGTAAACTCGTCCAAAATATGAGACCCGAAGGGCCCGGCGTGCACAATCCCATCCTATCCGAGTCAGAGTTTACCCCTTGCACTTCGGACAGCGTTTCGTAGCATCATAAGGAGGACCCCCCTTTTGAGGTACAAAAAGAGTACGGTACATAGGAGGTTGGTCTTTCTCAACATGGTATATAGCACGAAAAACCTTTCGATACAAGATAGGGTCGTTCACGCCACACGCGGAGATCTTTCCATTGATAGATCAAAGGGTCCCCCCTTGAACAAATTATTAAAGGTTAGGTTACTACCTGCTTCTATGGAAGAGGTTTACTTTGTACAGCCCGGAGGTCATATAGATCGGAATCCAGAGCGATAAGAATGAAAGGGTTGGTTTGGCCACAACTACAACTACTGGCACTTCAAATTAGATTATAAGGGCGCTACTGAAAGCCTTTTTTAGGTCCTGTAATAGAGAGGTATAAACCTCGAAAGCCTTTGGTACTTTGGTAGGGTCATACTCCTTTTTTTGCCCCAGCTTGGCTGAAACACCTCCAAATATTTTGAAGTACTTAAGTGTAAAGACCGGTAAAATTTGCAAAGACAATAATGTTTCATGGTGCCGGACTAGGCTTATGTGTTTGGGTTGAACAATGCACCGAAAAGTAAAGGAAATTTTTTTGCAGAAAAGCGCATTTATGCGGTCCATTATGCGATCGCATAATCACTCTGTGGGCCGCATAATGGCTGCAGAAGTGAGTAGGAGAGGGCCACTCTGGAAGCAGCTATGCTGTCGACTATGCGATCGCATAATTATTATGCGGAGCATTATGCGACCATAAAACAGTTATGCGGACCGCATAGTGACCGCATACATAGATAGATTTTTTATCATTTTATCAGCAATTATGTGACCGATATGCGGTCTGCATAACCATTATGCGGTAGCATATGCAATCGCAGAACCGTTCCGGAGCTCCATTTTTGGGTTTTTAAAACCCGACCCTATTTCGTTAAATAAACTCTTTAGGTCATTTTTGAGCTATAATCGAATATTTTAGAGTGAGAGAGAGTGCCCTAGAGTGAGAAGGTGTTCTTCAATAATGGTTCTTCAATTCTTGCCCAAGTTTTGGAAGATTAAGAAGGGAAACTCACTAGGTTTTCATCCTAGAGGTAAGATTCTACATCCTAACCCTCACTTTCAAATTTTATGTAGAAATGGACAACTAGCAAGATAATTTCTGGGCAGGAGGTTGTTTATTTACATGCATGTGCTATAACAGGGTGTAGGAAGATTGTTGAAGGAAAAATGGTAAAGATTGGGTTGTGGGGTGATGGAATTCTCCATAAAAGGGCCTTGAAACCTTATGCACACCTTATATTTGATAAAATGCTCAAATGAGCTAGAACTATGATTATCTTCCTAATTTTGGTTCAATTTAGTATATTTCTAAAATAGATTGAAGTTGCTAAGAATTTCAGAACATTCAGTGTGTAAGTAAACTCAAGTGAGGTATGTTGTCTAAACTCATCTTTAAGAATTGGAATTCCCAATATCCTTGTACGTTCCGAGATGTTGATTATAAATGGAGTATTCCTATAAGTTTTGTGATGAAGATATTTGTTCAATTCGTGTTTCAAATGCTCTTATCATATTGCATTATAAATTGAAGATGTGTCCCAAACTATGGATTATGTATCCACCTATTATAATTTCTAGTCGTAATTTATGTGAAAGTTATTATGCCAAGTTGTGTAGAGATTGTGATTGTGATACACCTCCACCCGCATACAATGGGATGAGACAGCGGGACCGCTTTGTGTGGGGATTATGGTATAGAGATTATGTTTGTAATACACCTCCACCCGTATATATATTGGGGTGAGGCGGCATGATCGCTTTGTGTAGGGATTATGGTATTGTGGGACTGCACCTCCATCTGCTTACATTGGGGTGACGCGGTATGACCACTTTGTGTGTAGTTTTGGTATTAGTGTGGCACCACCACCTGCATACATTGGGGTGAGGCGGCATAGCCGCTTTGTGTTGGTATTGGTATTGTTGATGCATTTCCACCCGCATACATTGGGGTGAGGCAGCATAGCCGCTTTGTATAGGTTCTTGGTACTGTGGTTATACATCCACCCACATACATTGGGGTGAGGCGACAGGGCCGCTTGACTAGAGTTGTGGTGTTGTACGTACACTTCCACCTGCATACATCGGGTGAGGCGACGGGGCCGCTTTGTGTGAAGATGTTTACAGAGGATCTCATCTTAAATACTATAAATGTTATTTATATATTTTAATAAGCTTTCTATGGTTTAAACGGTTATCTATATTATTCTATTGCTGCACTGGTTCATTATATTCATCTTGTGTTTTTGAATTTTTAAATTAGTGTTTAGTTTTCATACTAGTACTATTCGACGGTACTAATGTCCCTTTTTGCCAGGGACACTGCATCTTTTAAATGGATGCAGGTGGTTCCACAGCAGGAGATATTGATCAGTGATAGCAACACACCTTCTTCCCAGCTGACTTGGTGAGTCCCATTTCATTCCGGGGTCATGAATCTTTTGTACTTTGTGTATTCTGTTTGAGGTATAGTCGGGGCCTTGTTGCCAGCATTATCATTACACTATTCTTTATGTATAGAGGCTCCGTAGACATAGTGTGGGTTCTATAATGGTGTTGGGGAAGTCAAATGTGTTGTTGTTGAATTACTATTTCCTTTCAGATTATGAAAAATGTGTTTGGAATTGAGACTTTAAAATAAAGTAACTGATGGTAAGAAATTGGTATTCCAACATGATCACTTTATTGGTTGATTAATGAAAACATATATATTCTCTTTATTCATGAATGGGTTTGGGTAGAAGGAAATCTAATAGGCTTGCTCGACTGGGTTCACTCGGTTGAGCGCCAGTCGCGCTCCTCGGTTTTGGGGCGTGACATTGGCGAATCGCATCCTCGGACAACGACATTCTTTGTTTGTGCGCCCCTTACCGTTCTCACTCAGTCTCTCAACGGCTGGGAAGGCAGTCGTAGAAACGAAGCCTGTTGCCACGCCGACCATCAAATACGAGATTGGGCCCCTTCTCAAAGATTTGATGGAATGGCCCACCCCACACAAGAGCGCTTATGTCATAGGGGAACTCATGGCTGGAAACAATCCTTATGGTTTGTTTTGATATCCAGTAGGAATAATAAAAAACAAAGTCTAGGTTGGTTGGTAAGCCTAGTGATAGGAGACTATCTAGCTTGATTCGGAGAGCACTTGTTGGGTTAAATATTTATTTGTTGCTAAATGTTACAACCTAAATGTTGAACTATTGACCCTACTTTTTCGGATGGGTGTTAACCGCAAAGTGTTTCCGGACCGCATGCATACATTTGTAAGTAACTTAGTGCAACATGGAAAATTTCATTGAGAGGAATCAACAAAGAAAAGAAAAACGGGCCAACAACATCATCATGTGTATTTGAGAAATTGTCCTCGGGCTGAGGAGTGTCCACATGAGTTCGTTGAGGTGTTTACACAAGCTTGTGGTCCTCTTTTATATTCTGTCGAAAGTTCGGATTGCTCCACCTAAGTAGAACGAAAAGAAGGAATTGGAAAAGAAAAAGGGGAGCTATTGTGAAGCCTAGAAAGGCGAAAACAGAAAATTGCATATACCAAGTTCCCCAATAGCAGCTTAGCTTAGTAACAACACTCTTTCTACTGGCGTGGTGCTTCTGGATGCTTCGGGTCAATAGAACACGAAGAAGAGGAAAACAAAAGCTTATGATGAGCATCTATTTGATTCGATCATTTCTAAGAGTCCTATGCTTTTGAGCATGTTCAACTTCCAAAATTCCTAGAGTCCTACGCTACGGCATTATCACATAAAGAAAACATGGCTAGTAGATAACTATTTTGTTATTGTATAAAGTGATCAGGTCTTTTGATCTTGTTCGGGCTTGGAAAAGCTTCCCTTTTCAATTCCAGAAGTTACAGAGACTTTTTAGAAGAAGCAGTAGAAGAGAACCACCACGGTTCATGTCCCGACACATGGGCGATTAATTAAGCTGTAAGGATCGAGAATCAAGGGAAGGGAAGAATGAGACTATAATTTGGCAGTCACTCCCAACCAAGACCTTGATGGCAACCTAACTGAGTACATCATAATTGAGAAAGGGAAGACCCACCCCCCCAGAGCCAGAACACAGGTGCCGACCTCTCCGCCACTAGCATAAGTGAATAAGAAAAGATCACGTCGCCAAAGGTGGCGGTATCACCGTCTACAGGTCGAGTCATGAGATCTAAAGTGTAAATACTCGACGCCGTCAATCAAGAAATTTGGGTGATATACATACGAAGGTGTTGGTCCATTGGTGCCTTAGGGAAAATCATCTGCGTCTGTGTAAAAAAAGAAATTCAACATTTTTGCAGTAGCGAGGAGAAGAAAATGAAAAGTATGGATTAGATGATAGAGCTACTTCTTCGAGCTGAGTGGGGTCGCGCCCCTTCGTTCTTCTAATAAGAGAGAGCGAAAGACGCTAGGCACACTGTTATTTAAACCTTTCCAATCCTTATTAGATCCCGACCTAATGGAAATTCTAGTTCTTATTAACTGGAAATGCTTCCTTTACTTCCGCATGTAATGGAAATGCTGAAGTTTGAGCTTGTGTTTTCCTATCTTCTCTGCCTTGCCCACTCCACCTTCAATTCATATAATTTCAGGGAGAGAGGATGCGATTTTCGAAGCTAAGTCCCATTCAATTCATATAATTTCGTCGACTACTCTCCTACTCGCACGCCTACCGACTAGAATGAGGACAGTCACACTAACCCCAAAAAAGAACTATCACTTGAGAAAGTGGTCCCCCTTTCTGCCTTTTTTGCTTGATTCGTCTTTCATCTCCGTGTCTTATCCAGATTGAATATATACTATCCCCCTATCGGACTAAGGGTTTTGATCGAATATTCCTCTCTCTACCGGAATTCAATCAGTAAGAAAAGAAATATTACATAAAGAGTAAAATTCCATAAAACATGTTCCACAGGGTGCTTGTTCAATAAATCAGGACAAAGCAACTGATCCAGTTGAGAGCGTAGCGTAGGAGACGGGTAAGATGACCGTCAACGCACAAAAGCCTCTGATTATTATTATTTCACTTTTATGCTTCAATCAGGCCTATATTCGCATTTGAATGATACCAATCGAGATGGCTTTTTCAGGGACTGGCCTCTTCCCTGAGGCAATCCCTGGGATTCAAAAGAGAGAGAAGGAACTTTCTGTGTCCTATGCCGTCATCACTAACCATTCCCCTTCTCTTTGCATTTCTTGATCGGTCGCTTCCTTTCGCTTTCATGCGGAAGGTTCCCCCTACCGGCCTGAAAGAAAGAATGGTTTTTAGATAGAGCGTTGGCTATGGCGCCATTTGCGAAGGAATGGGTTTATGCGCTTTCTTTACTACTATGCTATTTCTCCCGTCTCGGACGTGATTCGTATTTGATGCTCTTATCGGATTGGGTGCTTGATTCCTTAGCTGAGCTAATGATTTAGATGCGGAATCTGAGCTAATGGCTCACTTCACTACCTTAAGCGGAGCTAACTACAGGCCAAAATATACTGCAATCACCCAGACCTTTCTAATACTGAAAACCTGTATACGAAATTTCTTCAGTTGCTTACTCGGCCTAAGCAAGCCTGACCGAACACCCGAAAGAAGTTCTTTCTCCATCGAACGGGAATGGACGAAGAACGAGGAGGCATTCTTCATAGAGAAGAGCCCTGAGAAATTTCACGATAACTGAAGAGGGAATGCGGCATTACTACTTTTATAAGACTATAGACTTGGAAGGCATTCCCAGTTCGCCATAACACAGTCTTAGGGTCACTACGAGCTGGACTCGTCGTGAAACTCACTTATTCTTAGAGAAATGATGTGTGATATCCTTCCCTACCATCGGCCTATCCGCTTACAGAGCTTATTCTTTATCAACTACAAATAGTACAAAGGAAAAGACAAGTCTGCTCCCAGATCGACAGGGGGAGAAGAAGAAAGTCTCTTCCCAGCTAAGTCCTATGCTGATTAGGAAGACTGGCCTCTCTCCTTAGTGGTCTATGATCCCCAATGCCTTACTACTAGCCCTTGGGCTTGCCTTATGCTTTCATTCAAGCGAGGTAGGCAATCTCATCCCCAACGCAGATTCATGTAAGCCTCGCATGCATATTCTCTATTACACGCATCGGATCCATTTCCCTAGAGGAGGTTTTTTCCTGTTAGGTTAGCGCTTGCAAGTTCAATCTCTCTTACTAGTATAGATAAAAGAAGTCTACCTTTCTCTATACTAGAGCTTACGGGGAATCAAATCTAAATACCAATATATGCACAAGAGAGCAGATGGGGTAATAAAAAGTAAATCTATCGAATAGCTAGACCTTTCTTTCTTTCTCCTTCCCTATTTCAAATTTTAGAAGAGTTAGTTTCGCGCAAGGCACCTTTATTAATTTTCCCCTTACTTTTATGGCTTGCTGGCTGGATTAGCTAGATTTAAGGTGCTTATTTGAAACAAAGTACAGAGAGAATTTAAGGTTATCACACTTTATTGTGACGATTTATAGACAACCAAGGTATAAGCGTACTTCACGGCTAACTGAAGCCAGTGCAGATAATTCCTTTTCCGAATGAAAGGCGATAGGGGGCGTACCCTAAGGAAGCAAGAAGGGAGGATTTTCTTTACTTTACCGCTAGAACCTTCCTTTCACGAGTGAACCCGGGCACGAGCCTACCTTGGTTGAACCAAAAAAGGGGTACCGGCGTACCTACCATTACCATATAGGGAATGAACTGAGTTAGAGGCATATGCTTCCTTTACCGATAGCCGGTACCGAACTATCCGAAAGCCCTCTAAAAGGCTCAAGAAGAAGGATTGGATGATCTGCGGAATGAGAAACTGCAACAATTGCCTGACCAAAGTCTTACCCTTTCTTTCCCTTTCGACTGGCATTATCACACCGCCATCACCAGATTCAATAGCTGCTCCTAGCCCGATTCCAAGACCTGACCAGGTTTGAAAGTTCAAGCAGCCTTGATCAACTATAGGAAAGTACCAGTTTTCCACAGTGACAAGGACTTCGCGCGAAAGCATTGATTTCCGGTCTCATGGTGGCAAAGAAAAAGAAAGAGGAAGCGCTCTTGTTCTTGTTGCGCGGACCCCACAATAAAGAAAGATGGAAGACAAGAAGCTCAGTAGCAAGGCCGTCTCATAGTCACCACTTGTCTGTCGTTTCAAGCTTCCAAAACAAGCAGAAAAACACGTTGTCGGTTCAGCAGCTCGAAGTTCATCTCAATAAAATGTCAGGTCAATCACATGACTCATCCTGTTAGTCGAGCATAGCTAACGCTACCATGACGCTACGCTGCGCCTGCACTGACGGGTTTTGATCGAATATTCCTCTCTCTACCTGAATTCAATCAGTAAGAAAAGAAATATTACATAAAGAGTGAAATTCCATAAAACATGTTCCACAGGGCACCTGTTCAATAAATCAGGACAAAGCGATTGATCCAGTTGAGAGCGTAGCGTAGGAGACAGGTAAGATGACCGTCAACGGACAAAAGCCTCTCATTATTATTATTTCACTTTTATGCTTCAATCAGGCCTATATTCGCATTTGAATGATACCAATCGAGATGGCTTTTTCAGGGACTGGCCTCTTCCCTGAGGCAATCCCTGGGATTCAAAAGAGAGAGAAGGAACTTTCTGTGTCCTATGCCGTCATCACTAACCATTCCCCTTCTCTTTGCATTTCTTGATCGGTCGCTTCCTTTCGCTTTCATGCGGAAGGTTCCCCCTACCGGCCTGAAAGAAAGAATGGTTTTTAGATAGAGCGTTGGCTATGGCGCCATTTGCGAAGGAATGGGTTTATGCGCTTTCTTTACTACTATGCTATTTCTCCCGTCTCGGACGTGATTCGTATTTGATGCTCTTATCGGATTGGGTGCTTGATTCCTTAGCTGAGCTAATGATTTAGATGCGGAATCTGAGCTAATGGCTCACTTCACTACCTTAAGCGGAGCTAACTACAGGCCAAAATATACTGCAATCACCCAGACCTTTCTAATACTGAAAACCTGTATACGAAATTTCTTCAGTTGCTTACTCGGCCTAAGCAAGCCTGACCGAACACCCGAAAGAAGTTCTTTCTCCATCGAACGGGAATGGACGAAGAACGAGGAGGCATTCTTCATAGAGAAGAGCCCTGAGAAATTTCACGATAACTGAAGAGGGAATGCGGCATTACTACTTTTATAAGACTATAGACTTGGAAGGCATTCCCAGTTCGCCATAACACAGTCTTAGGGTCACTACGAGCTGGACTCGTCGTGAAACTCACTTATTCTTAGAGAAATGATGTGTGCTAGCCTTCCCTACCATCGGCCTATCCGCTTCCAGAGCTTATTCTTTATCAACTAAAAATAGTACAAAGGAAAAGACAAGGCTGCTCCCAGATCGACAGGGGGAGAAGAAGAAAGTCTCTTCCCAGCTAAGTCCTATGCTGAGTAGGAAGACTGGCCTCTCTCCTTAGTGGTCTACGATCCCCAATGCCTTACTACTAGCCCTTGGGCTTGCCTTACGCTTTCATTCAAGCTAACTAGACAGGTAGGCAATCCCATCCCCAACGCAGATTCAAGTAAGCCAAGCATGCCTATTCTCTATTACACGCATCGGGGCCATTTCCCTAGAGGAGGTTTTTTTCTGTTAGGTTAGCGCTTGCAGGTTCAATCTCTCTTACTAGTATAGAGAAAAGAAGTCTACCTTTCTCTATACTAGAGCATACGGGGAATCAAATCTAAAAACCAATATATGAACAAGAGAGCAGACGGGGTAATAAAAAGTCAATCAATCGAATAGCTAGTCCTTCCTTTCTTTCTCCTTCCCCATTTCAGGTTTTAGAAGAGTTAGTTTCGCGCAGGGCACCTTTACTAATTTTCCCCTTTCTTTTATGGCTTGCTGGCTGGATTAGCTAGCTTCAAGGCGCTTATTTGAAACAAAGTACAGAGAGAATTTAAGGTTATCACACTTTATTGTGACGATTTATAGACAACCGGGGTATCAGCGTACTTCACGGCTAACTGAAGCCAGTGCAGATAATTCCTTTTCCGAATGAAAGGCGATAGGGGGCGTACCCTAAGGAAGCAAGAAGGGAGGATTTTCTTTACTTTACCGCTAGAACCTTCCTTTCACGAGTGAACCCGGGCACGAGCCTACCTTGGTTGAACCAAAAAAGGGGTACCGGCGTACCTACCATTACCATATAGGGAATGAACTGAGTTAGAGGCATATGCTTCCTTTACCGATAGCCGGTACCGAACTATCCGAAAGCCCTCTAAAAGGCTCAAGAAGAAGGATTGGATGATCTGCGGAATGAGAAACTGCAACAATTGCCTGACCAAAGTCTTACCCTTTCTTTCCCTTTCGACTGGCATTATCACACCGCCATCACCAGATTCAATAGCTGCTCCTAGCCCGATTCCAAGACCTGACCAGGTTTGAAAGTTCAAGCAGCCTTGATCAACTATAGGAAAGTACCAGTTTTCCACAGTGACAAGGACTTCGCGCGAAAGCATTGATTTCCGGTCTCATGGTGGCAAAGAAAAAGAAAGAGGAAGCGCTCTTGTTCTTGTTGCGCGGACCCCACAATAAAGAAAGATGGAAGACAAGAAGCTCAGTAGCAAGGCCGTCTCATAGTCACCACTTGTCTGTCGTTTCAAGCTTCCAAAACAAGCAGAAAAACACGTTGTCGGTTGAAGTCCCATTCAATTCATATAATTTCGCCGACTACCCTCTTACTCGCACGCCTACCAACTAGAATGAGGACAGTCAGACTAACCCCAAAAAAGAACTCTCACTCGAGAAAGCGGCCCCCTTTCTGCCTTTCTTGCTTGATTCGTCTTTCATCTCAGTGTCTTATCCGGATTGAATGTATACTATCCCCCTATCGGACTAAGGGTTTTGATCGAATATTCCTCTCTCTACCTGAATTCAATCAGTAAGAAAAGAAATATTACATAAAGAGTGAAATTCCATAAAACATGTTCCACAGGGCACCTGTTCAATAAATCAGGACAAAGCGATTGATCCAGTTGAGAGCGTAGCGTAGGAGACAGGTAAGATGACCGTCAACGGACAAAAGCCTCTCATTATTATTATTTCACTTTTATGCTTCAATCAGGCCTATATTCGCATTTGAATGATACCAATCGAGATGGCTTTTTCAGGGACTGGCCTCTTCCCTGAGGCAATCCCTGGGATTCAAAAGAGAGAGAAGGAACTTTCTGTGTCCTATGCCGTCATCACTAACCATTCCCCTTCTCTTTGCATTTCTTGATCGGTCGCTTCCTTTCGCTTTCATGCGGAAGGTTCCCCCTACCGGCCTGAAAGAAAGAATGGTTTTTAGATAGAGCGTTGGCTATGGCGCCATTTGCGAAGGAATGGGTTTATGCGCTTTCTTTACTACTATGCTATTTCTCCCGTCTCGGACGTGATTCGTATTTGATGCTCTTATCGGATTGGGTGCTTGATTCCTTAGCTGAGCTAATGATTTAGATGCGGAATCTGAGCTAATGGCTCACTTCACTACCTTAAGCGGAGCTAACTACAGGCCAAAATATACTGCAATCACCCAGACCTTTCTAATACTGAAAACCTGTATACGAAATTTCTTCAGTTGCTTACTCGGCCTAAGCAAGCCTGACCGAACACCCGAAAGAAGTTCTTTCTCCATCGAACGGGAATGGACGAAGAACGAGGAGGCATTCTTCATAGAGAAGAGCCCTGAGAAATTTCACGATAACTGAAGAGGGAATGCGGCATTACTACTTTTATAAGACTATAGACTTGGAAGGCATTCCCAGTTCGCCATAACACAGTCTTAGGGTCACTACGAGCTGGACTCGTCGTGAAACTCACTTATTCTTAGAGAAATGATGTGTGCTAGCCTTCCCTACCATCGGCCTATCCGCTTCCAGAGCTTATTCTTTATCAACTAAAAATAGTACAAAGGAAAAGACAAGGCTGCTCCCAGATCGACAGGGGGAGAAGAAGAAAGTCTCTTCCCAGCTAAGTCCTATGCTGAGTAGGAAGACTGGCCTCTCTCCTTAGTGGTCTACGATCCCCAATGCCTTACTACTAGCCCTTGGGCTTGCCTTACGCTTTCATTCAAGCTAACTAGACAGGTAGGCAATCCCATCCCCAACGCAGATTCAAGTAAGCCAAGCATGCCTATTCTCTATTACACGCATCGGGGCCATTTCCCTAGAGGAGGTTTTTTTCTGTTAGGTTAGCGCTTGCAGGTTCAATCTCTCTTACTAGTATAGAGAAAAGAAGTCTACCTTTCTCTATACTAGAGCATACGGGGAATCAAATCTAAAAACCAATATATGAACAAGAGAGCAGACGGGGTAATAAAAAGTCAATCAATCGAATAGCTAGTCCTTCCTTTCTTTCTCCTTCCCCATTTCAAGTTTTAGAAGAGTTAGTTTCGCGCAGGGCACCTTTACTAATTTCCCCTTACTTTTATGGCTTGCTAGCTAGATTAGCTAGATTTAAGGTGCTTATTTGAAACAAAGTACATAGAGAATTTAAGGTTATCACACTTTATTGTGACGATTTATAGACAACCGGGGTATCAGCGTACTTCACGGCTAACTGAAGCCAGTGCAGATAATTCCTTTTCCGAATGAAAGGCGATAGGGGGCGTACCCTAAGGAAGCAAGAAGGGAGGATTTTCTTTACTTTACCGCTAGAACCTTCCTTTCACGAGTGAACCCGGGCACGAGCCTACCTTGGTTGAACCAAAAAAGGGGTACCGGCGTACCTACCATTACCATATAGGGAATGAACTGAGTTAGAGGCATATGCTTCCTTTACCGATAGCCGGTACCGAACTATCCGAAAGCCCTCTAAAAGGCTCAAGAAGAAGGATTGGATGATCTGCGGAATGAGAAACTGCAACAATTGCCTGACCAAAGTCTTACCCTTTCTTTCCCTTTCGACTGGCATTATCACACCGCCATCACCAGATTCAATAGCTGCTCCTAGCCCGATTCCAAGACCTGACCAGGTTTGAAAGTTCAAGCAGCCTTGATCAACTATAGGAAAGTACCAGTTTTCCACAGTGACAAGGACTTCGCGCGAAAGCATTGATTTCCGGTCTCATGGTGGCAAAGAAAAAGAAAGAGGAAGCGCTCTTGTTCTTGTTGCGCGGACCCCACAATAAAGAAAGATGGAAGACAAGAAGCTCAGTAGCAAGGCCGTCTCATAGTCACCACTTGTCTGTCGTTTCAAGCTTCCAAAACAAGCAGAAAAACACGTTGTCGGTTCAGCAGCTCGAAGTTCATCTCAATAAAATGTCAGGTCAATCACATGACTCATCCTGTTAGTCGAGCATAGCTAACGCTACCATGACGCTACGCTGCGCCTGCACTGACGTGACTTGCAAACAACGCTGACGCTATATAGCCATATAGGCAACGCTCGGGACCACCTCCCTTCGCTTCAGAGTCTTAGGCGCAGCTCTTCTAGTCAGAGAAGAGTCCAGTTGCGAACCTGTGCACTCCTATCCTATTGTTGCTTCTATCACGATAGGGAATCGTGTGATTCTTTCTATCCCCGTACTTTCTCGCTCTTATGGAGTTGTATTCCCTAGGTTATGCAGTTATCTTCCCTGGCCTGACAGTAGTCAAGGGAAAATCACTTGAGCTTTTTCGCCTTTGCTCCTTCTTTCCGGAGCGCACTAACGGAAAACCTGAGATAATTCTTAGCTGCTGTGGAAGTTAGCGTCTTAAAGAAAGTAAGTGCTTGCTGCTCCTGCTCTTATAGTTAGATAAGGCACTAAAAGCATACCTTATCTCAGGGGCATGAGTACACCGCTTTCACACTCGAACTCTCCTACTGTGTGCTGTGTGTGCTTTCAAGCAATAAGACTGCTTGCTAAACGAACCACTGCTGACGAAGTGCCCCATACCCGCACTAAGGGGTAACCTGAGATAAGGTATGGAAGCAGTCTGATTATTTCCACTTGAGTCGACTTAAGTCTTTCTCTCCTCGTACAGTCTTGGCTCTAGTAAAGAGAAAGAATCTCTCCCTACCCTACTGCGGGAAAAAGCACTTTCTATCCCCCCGTGCTACAAAACAAACAAACTTATCTAAGCACTAAAAGCAACAATAAGGAATGGAATGGGAGAAGCTATAGTGCAGATCACTTTTCACTTTCTCGTCAGTCCAGACCTTGTCCTTGGTTCTATCAGCTATGGAGTCTTCCTCTGGTTCTTCCCGTCTCTAGTACAGATCAAATCACAGGATCTCTGTATGTATGCGCTGAGGAGCTATATCTCCCGGACGAAAGACTTCTAAACCCTGATTTCCGGAATGGCAGCAATCGACTTATTTCTGTCTTACAGCTTTCTTGTAGTACTGCTCTCTTTTCAAGCGAATCTCTATTTCAACTGCATTCCCTATTGCAAAGAAATCAACCTCGGTTCTTTCTGTTGATAGGTTAGTTTGATGTAAGGTGTGAGCCTCTTCAGTTGCAGTGAAAGTTCCCGACTCTCTAGTGCTATCCCCCCTTTTTCAGCCTGACATTACAAAGGTAGACTTCATCCACCGGACGCCCTGGCTTTCTTTTTAGTTTTCCAATCTTCTGTCCTTCATTCTTGCAGATGCAAATCATAGATGACCTAGTGGCATTTATGCCAGACCAGAGCATTCTTCTCAAGAAAAGAAAGCGGAGAGGGTGACTGAATTTCACTCTTTATCATTCCTTACTACTCCTCAATTCCCATCAAGTGTTGTCTTATTTCCCAAGCCACTGCTCAATCCTCCTTTTCTGATTGATTGAAAGTAGCAAGGAAAGACAAGCAAAAACTTTGTTGGCTCAAGAAGCAACTGAGGAGAGAGAAAGAGTAGTAAAGGAAATACAAGTAGCAGTCTCAGGTCAAAGGAATCAAGGAAGAATTTCTTCTGATATTGCGGTTACTCTTTCAGAATCTCATCCTGAGACCTAAGTATGCCATTCTCTTCGTCAAGAAAGATCGAGCAGCATAGAAGCCTTGACTTCAAGCTTAGGTCTTTTTTTTTTTAAAAAGGGAACTAAGGCAACTTTTAGGTGCAGGGAAAGAAAAAGGCTAGCGAACCTCTTTCCAGGCGGTACAATACAAAGGGCGAAGCTCGAGTAGGTTACTTTGAGTGACCTTCATGGCGGGTGTTCCGGTGTTAACGAGTTCGGAAAGAAGGTCAAGGATGAACAGTAGACAAAGACAAAGGAAAGAGGAGATGGGGCTGACCTCGCTGCTGACCTGGGAGCAGGCTTGCTAACCTTCGGCCATAGTGACTAGTGACGAGAGAAGTTGCTTAGGGACCTACGGAGCTAGTGACCAAAGCGGAGTCAATTCATATTAAAACCAGAAGAGGGAATTCAATGTCAATCGCCATCTCCTTGGCACACGTGACGGTTATCACCTCTACCACGTCCTCCTTAACGTCCCTTGTTATCTCGTGCGGAATTCTTCCTCTGTTGAGGCTTCTGCTGGTCATCTTTACCAGCTCTATCTCCTCTACCGAATCTCCTGCGACTTCGTCCTCCCCTTTTGCTCATAAGTAAGCTCTTCTCCACGGCGTATTTTGACTCTTACCTTCGCTTCTTTCATTCGCTTTCTTGTTTTTGGCTCAAGCAGTAGGTCCTTCGACCCTCAAAGCAATACGGTATGCTCCTTCTATGCTGTCCAGAAAAGACAAATGCAATTCAAAAAGTCAGCTCGAATATTGCCTTTTGTCTTCCTCCTTCACTCTACATCGTAGAGACAATAGGTTAAACTCCTTCATGTACTTTCTCATAGAAATTTTTTAAAAACCTTGTTTCAGATTCTTAAACTTATTTATGAATTCCGCTTCGACATCACCTGGTAGAAATTAATCCTTAAACTTCAGAACTTCTTGTTCTTCGTAGCGCTTCTCCTCCAGCTCCCTCTTCTGTCGTACATGTGCTCACCATAAACCTGCCTTTTTGTTTTCTTCAACTTCGTGGTAATGAAACGTACCCGCTCCGGGTCCGAAATCTCTTTTAGTTCGAAATACTGGTCCATCGCGATTAACCAGTCTAAGACCACGTCACGGAGGGGTCTCGGCTTCCATAAAAAAAAGTTAGTAACTTCTACGCTAGTCTTCACAATTACTCCACTTCCCTAATTATCTGTGCTTCTCCTCCTCCTTCCCTTCCTTGCTTCGAGGAGGTTATATAATAGTAACAGAAGGAGACAGGTATAGAATAGAAGTCCGCCCCAGTCACTAAACCTAGCTCACCAAGCCTTAGGAGTGCTCCGCCGTGGGCTTGGCTTGTAGCGACTGAATCTTGTTTCCGATAGAGCACCATTGATTGGTCTATTGGCAAAGGAAACCCGGGAATTAAAGATTTTGTTCTGTCCTCCGGACATTTATTATGCTGTCACTACTGCTTGTCAATTTGAATTGCATCAAAGCTCTCGTTCGAACTTCATATACGAGAATTCTAAACAAGAACTCGAGACTTGAAATGAATCCAAGTGGAGGTTCTTTCTCAGGGCGTAAGGAATAGCACGCAAAAGACAGCCTGGAAAGACAAAGACAGGATTTCAACATAAAAAGCGGTGGATGAGCGGTAATGGCTGGGGAAGGGGGCAAGTACATCCTTTTGTTCTCAGTTCGTGGGAATTGCTTCCATCACTAACCAGTTCAGCTCGGCTAGTGGGCTTTTGTGTTCGAACCTCGAATCCGGACCTGTTCGACAAGACCAGATCCATCAACAAACCTAGGTCCAATATTTGCGTGTACGAGCTAGCCATCAACAGACGGACATCCTTTTACCGCAGTCTTCCCCTATTGGGCATAGCCTTTTCTCCGTTAGGCTCCTGTAAGGGCGGGTATGAGAAGGGTCCCCCTCTCCCTTGTCAAAGCTTAGTTATCCGTGAATGAGAACTCGTTTTGCTTGTTGGCTGGCTTATGATGGTTTCCTGTCCCAATTCAACATATTCCTTTTTTTGCTCCTGCTTGGTAGCAGGCTTGTGTGCGAGCTTGGTCCGGTTTCGATTCCTAAAGCCCACGGAGAAGGGTGTGGAGCCTCGCTTTCCATGCTGCTCCCCCTGCCAGTGTGTTGGCGTCGATGAAGGTTTAAAGCCTCTTTCCTTCAACACCGAAAAGCTAGTAATTTTATGTGTCTTCTTGAGCGAGTGAAGTGCTTCACGGATGTGGAGCACGAACGCATAAAACTTTTTGCTTTTCCTTTCCCTCCCTCGCTTACAGTTACTTCCAATTCCAACCAATTTATAGTTAATGCACCCATAAGAACCCGACAATCCCCCGTATGGAGCCACCGTCGTTTCGTCTGGCATGTACTCTCTAGTCACCACTCCTCCGAGTACGACAAAGTGAAAGGAGACAAGACTCACCTCCCCCTACTTTGTCAATCACAGCCGTCTCGTCTATTCTATTCTCGAAAGCGTGTAGACAGAAGGCCCTTTTTTCGGACTGTCTTGTTTTCAGGCCTCCACGGCCGTACGGGGTTCTCCATTCTCAGAAAGCTTCAACTTTCCCACGTGTGCGCAAGCTTGCGAATAGTTTCTGCGATCACTCTACGTAATTTTATAAACCGGTTTATGCTTGTAGCTACCCCCGGGGGGAATACGTGTAATAGCCCCGCGGGGAACCCCCGCCCGGAGGCGGGAATCTCTTTGAATTTGTCTCTGCGATTGGTCTTTCCTGCAGCTGGACCGCACCTTCGCTTCGCACCTCTGGTTTGTATGCAAAATAAAATATTGAATAAGGGTTTAATAAGGAGATCTCTTAATTACTTGATCAAGGAACAGTGCTTTCGAACATTACTTACGAGAATCTCAATCCTTCTGCCTCACCTTCTGAAAGGGTAGTAAGAAGGGGGGTTCGGGTGCGCTTCTTCTTCCTGCCGGTTCAGGAGCTTAGGCCCAAGCGGTAGTAGTTTCCTAGTTGGAGTTGGCACACGTAGGCCCGACACCAGAGGTTGGTTGGCGCATTCGGTAAAGCATTCCGCTAGCTGGCGCATAGCAAGCAAGAAAGCTCAAAGCCAGCAGTAAGGTCCGGAGCAGGAGCATTAGGGTAGGCGATGGCCGCTGCATGGTGGAATTTAGCAAGTTGCCGGAAAACGGCACCACCTACCCGAGCAAGAGTTGTGCTCACCGGGTAAATCCGGAGAAGGGGAACTTCAACTAAGAAAGAATAAGAATAAGAAGAATTGCTTAAGTAAGGTAGTCGCTTCTTTTTTTCGGTATACTGCTCCGCTCGCAGAGCGAATGAACATAAGTCAAACCGAATATGAGGAGGAAAGTGAGATCGTTGTCCGATCTTTATCGTCGAATCCCCAAATGTGCATCTTCGAGTGTTTCAGCCGATCCCCAATCTCCCAGTATCAATATTTCGGCTGCTCAAGCCGGTACAGGTACAGAAGTGGCTACAACGGAGCAGCTTACTCCTGAGATGGATTTACCGATTGAACTAGATTTACCCGCCTTTTTCACCCAAGCGGATTTCCCCGTGCTACCGAGTTTTGAGCAGACTACGGATCCATTCGACGATCTTTTTGATAATATATGTGAACAAATAATAGCTATAGTCCAACCATTTCCCGAATTTCAAGGGTGGGATTTGTATTTTTTGGACGAAGTTATTTCATTGTCCCTTTTTTCCCTGATGGATGAATATTATTTTTCCATTGAATGCCTCCAAGGCATATACTTAGATTTAATCACCAATGGTGCTTCTTCAGCCTTTTTAACCTTTTTTCTTAATTATTGAATTGAAGTTATATAAAAAATGAACTGACAAAGCGTCTGTTCACGGAGGTTGTTGTAGTTTTCGTAGTTGCAAGAATTTCTTTCTCACGATTGGGTTGGTGTTCAGTGTACCGCTTGTGACGCCTATGCTTTGCATGAACATCTCAATGTCCAAGATAAAAAGAACGAGGGGAAGAATCGACGAGGCGAGTGTTCTCGAAGAGAAAATCGTGATGGAAAAAGCGTGAGGAGAATTCTAAACTCGAGATGTTAGAAGGTGCAAAATCAATGGGTGCAGGAGCTGCTACAATTGCTTCAGCGGGAGCTGCTATCGGTATTGGAAACGTCCTTAGTTCCTCGATTCATTCCGTGGCGCGAAATCCATCATTGGCAAAACAATTATTTGGTTATGCCATTTTGGGCTTTGCTCTAACCGAAGCTATTGCATCGTTTGCCCCAATGATGGCCTTTTTGATCTCATTCGTATTCCAAGTCCGTTAGTAATCGTTTACGGTGGGTGGGTAAGCAGGAGGGGATCCCTGTGGTTAGACTAACTGGCCGAGAAGGTTAGCGAGGTTCCTGCTATGGTGAAGTGAAAGATCTTTCACTATAGTGGGAAGAAGACAGGTGGGAGCGAGCGGAGCGAGAGCAAAGCAAGCTCTAGTGGTGGGTTGTCTTCGCGGTCCCATTTCATCGACATAGTCAGAAGCAATGGATGTTGTAAACGCACAAGTGAAACACGAATGAGTATAGGTTTTGGGGGATGTAATTTCGATCTAAACCCGGAAACCCATATCTTTATATACGAAATTACTTCGTCCTTT